>NC_083478.1:16180466-16485466 GCF_030014155.1 Tachysurus vachellii | reverse complement strand
AAAACCTCTCAGACTCTAATAAATAGACATCATTTTTATATACATTTAAATAAAGCTTTTGCTACCAATGCATTGTAGAATTCATTCTAAAGTTACAAAGGCTACAAAGGTTTAAAGTTTCTGCTCTACAGCTCTTGTGATTAGAAATGGATTATTGACTTTCAGCAACATATGTAGATGTCTTTATTATTATCAATGTGTGATATGTTATTTCTCCTAGAAATTTACATGAATGCTGTAACTGTAGCTTGTCTCTATGTACACTCTGTGTTTCTCAGACCGCTCTGCACTGGGCTGCTAAGCACGGAAAAGAGGACATGGCTACTGTGATGGCTGACGCAGGGGCCGACGTCAACACCAAAGCTGTAAGTCCCACTCAGTAGAACGTTTCCAATATTCCAGTATGTAACCTTGTTTATTTGTCTGTTTAAAACACAACTTTGTTAGTATCAGGGCTTATTTTATCGTCCTAACACTTCATTAATTAAACAACAAATACGATTTTTCCTCTTTTTTTGCAGCATGTAAGTAACTACCCTGAGGTTCGACCCTCTGTTTGTATGGGAAACTGTTTGGTAAGGTACAGTGACGACATTCTCCAACGCCTGCCTGTTTTCCAAGCTTCTGACATAACACCTCTCAAAGGGAATGCACCAAACCCAGCTGTACAAATGAACGTGGTCTCTGCTTCACAGCGCATGTTCATAAATCAAACTGTGTCATGTTAATCACTTCCCTTAAACAATGTCCTCATGTATTCCAATAGCTGGGCCCTGAGAGGAGCAATTGCACTGAATTACTAGGCAATTATCATGCTGTCATTAGGGTCTGTTGCTGTAACCTTCCCTAATTTGTGTCCTCTCACCCTCTCGTTTTTTTTTCTCCACCTTTATGTCTTTCGCTCTTTTCCCGATTCTTAACGCGTTTGATGGCTTCGTCGCTTGGGATGCACCAGGGTGTAAGTCTTCCTTGTTTTTCATTAGTTATTTATTCTAAACTTTTAAATGACACTAAAACCTTATCGGGTTTACAGGGTTACACACCTTTACACATCGCTGCACTACATGGCCATGTGCATATATTAAATCTACTCATCCAAACCTACGGTAAGCTTCTGCTTATAGAATTATAGTAATATGCTGTAATATTTTAACATGCAAATCTTTAAAGGAATTTTTTTCCAACCTAATCTCTATCCCCTACATGTGTAGAGTATTTGTGATAATCATAGACATTATACTGTTATATGTTTCCTGTAGTGAGAACAGACGTTTACTTGAAACTCATTCTTAAAAAAAAAAGGCGAGTGTTCTGTAAATAGTCAGTAAATATTTTAAATCCAGAATTAACAATAACATCTCATCAAACGTGTTGTTATAGGAAAATAATTAACAACAGGCTGGTGTGATGTGATCTGATGCAAAGTGGATGATTTTCCAGTAAAAGAGCACCAACTCCATTTTTTTACTCCTCTTATAATACAGCAGGGTTTACAGTTTTTTAACTATTAATTAATGACATCTAACACTTAATGACATCTAACGTTGACGTTTAACGTTGTAAGACAGCTGAGAAATGAGGTAGGATTTAGAGGATCGGTTCAAATCCAGAAACCTCTGACTGTTCAGCACTCATTATTATTATTATTATTATTATTATTATTATTTGTATTATTATTATTATTATTATTATTATTATTATTATTATTATTATTATTATTATTATTATTATTATTTGTATTATTATTACAAAACAAACCTGTGACTGAATAATGAGTTGCTGAAAGAAATAGAATAGAAATAGAATAGAAATAGTTGCTCTGATGTTAACAGCGTTAACAACAATATAATATATATTTATTTACAAAAATATGTTTCCTACAATTGTTTGTTGAGGTATCCATTAGAGATTTATATGTATTTTTCTCAGTAAAGGTTCAAAGTGATTATTTGTGATAATCTCTCATATGCTATAATAAAAAGAAAGAAAAGAAAGAAAGAAAGAAAGAAAGAAAGAAATATTTCTATTACTGCTACTAATGCTCATAATAATTTGCTATGTCTTATACCCTGTATTGTCTGATCAGGTGCTAAGGAAAATGTGCGAGACTACAGCGGTCACTTAGCGTCCCATTACCTGAAAATACAGAAAGAAGAGCAGCGCAGTGATCTGAGTGAGTAATTACAGTCATACTGATTTCTCAATGTTTTTTTTATATGTATTTATATAGCTGTGTGACTTACAGATTGACCCGCATGACACAGATTGTGTTTCATACTGTCTAAAACTAATGAAGTAATCTTCAGCCACTTACGTGTACACGGTTAACACACTTTATACCACAGTTCTAATGAATTCTGGATTCTGATTGGTCAGAAAGTGTCGATTGTGTTTCTACAACAGCACACACTTATTCTTATAAACCCTTATAATATGTTGATATGGCGAGGACTTCCTTAAGGACACAGGAAAGTCTTGAGGACAGAGGGATTTGAGGGTTTTCAGTAACCTGCCGGCGACTAGCTGCATTTTAACTTGAAAAAGAGAAGAGAAAGATTATATATATATAGTTATAACTTTTTATTATATATATATATATATATATATATATATATATATATATATATATATAACTTGTTACACTAAATGTAGCTAGAAATGGGTAAATGGTTTGTCTTGTCATTCATATGGTTATAGCTGATATAATGATTTCAAAACTGATGCATAACATCTCATACAATTAAACAATACATACAGGTACAGAAACAAAGCAGCTACAGAAAGAAAGCATTAACTATAAAAAATAAAATAAAATACAAAAAAATAAAAGGTTATAATTCAGTTACTATTTATCTCTAATATCTGTCTCTAATGACAAGCCTATATTTGGTGGTGTGGAAAAAATCCCTGAGATTTACACTTACAGCATTTAGCAGACGCCCTTATCCAGAGCGACTTGCATTTTATCTCATTTTTATACAACTACACTACGCTGCCACATTTCTGAGATGATATGAGGAAGAAACCTTGAGAGGCTCCTCATCCTCATTTGGGTGACACTGGACAGTAAATAATATAAATGTAAATAATGTCCTTTGTAAAGCAGGTTGCAGTTTATTAGCACACTAACACCAAATTGAGCTGCTTTCAGAATTACTGCGGTGTTGCAGATGACTGATGAGACTCTCTGAGTAACGTATGAGTAATATTAAGTGCTGCTTTTGAGTTGTTTTCTTTTCCGTTGTGAAGACGCCGGATACCACAGCCCAGCGCAGGTGACTGAGCGCCGCAACAGGAAGTTAACCTCACTCTTTCACTCACGAAAGAAATGGGGTTCTGCAGAAGATCTGGCGCCCGTCCCGGAGGAAAGAAGCGTCCATCATCAGCTCATCGTCCCTGCGTTCAGAACCAGGAAGTTCTCCCGCTGAACTCTCGTCACCGTTATACAGCAACACAACCAGCACGGAAGAACAATTTGTTGTCTTTACAGTGCAAAGCTGTTTTATTTGTGGACTTGGTATTTGTTCTTAATGCACAAATACTGTACATGTCTTATTCAGTAGCTATGCGTTAATATTAAATGATTCATGTTTTATTTATGGTTTTTGTGTTAGAGGTTTTATACTTCTAAAAATATTCTTTTTTCTTGTTTTTATTCTTGTATCTTTGTTTTTTTTTTTATTTGACTTCACACGATATGAGGGTCAAGGTCATACGGGCTGATAAGAAATAAGGTTTTATTTTTTATTCTGTTAATATACCGAAGTTGTCATGCTGCTACATGTTTTGTAATGCCTACAGAACCACATTGTTATTTTTAAGCTTCACATAAACATATATATACAGTATATATATGTTTGATTGCTATTAATAGTATATAGTTATTAATAGCTATATAGTTTGATTGCTATTAATAGTAAATGAAAGTATTACAAACGTCTGGATTAAGGTGACTAATGTGTGCATTAATTTTTATTTTTGTGTGTGTGTGTGTGTGTGTGTGTGTGTGTATGTGTGTGTTTAAAATGTCATTCAAATATCACCAAAAAGAGGACAACTTAATCTGTGCCTTATGCTTTAAGTGTTAAAAGTGTTGTAATGGATATTTTTCAATTCACTTAAACAAAAATATCTTTTTTTTTTTAACTCCTGTGTTCTTGGGTGTTTTGTCTACATTGTCTCACATTTATGCTGATTGTCTTAGTGTCCAACATGTTTCCAAGTTCTCTATTAAAACTAATTTTGAAGAAAAATGAAGTCAAATAGTGATATAAAGCAGAGCTGTTAAAAGAAGAACATTAAACATTAAAGGAATGTTGGTTAAGGAATATCTACTCAGAGAGATTTATGGGTATCGTGGGTAAATTTGATCTTTGGATGCTTTCTTTTTTCCCAATCAGCCCCTGAACACTTAGAATAATAAATGCCGTTCGCCGTCTTTTCATCCCACTCATGCATGATCCTAACAAGATTACACCTTATCAGATCTCCCATTTTGGTCCCTGTGCGGCTTCCCACCTTCCCTTCAGCTAATCGGCGAAACAGAAAAGACCAGCCTCTTTTTTTTCCTCCTTTCTTTTCACCCTGCCTTTGATTCACCTCAATCGCTCAGCTTTGAGCTCCCCAGATGGAGTAAATATGGGCCCTGTTGGCCCTCCATAAGGCTTGAGCCCTTAATTCCAGCTTAGCCGCTAAAAAAGGGCAGCACTTGCTTTTGCAGCTCGGCGGTATCAGAGGGCTGAGAGGGTGAACATGCGAGTGGTTTTGGGGCCTTGTTTTCTGATGGGGGTGTTGGGAGGATAAGAAGGACTTGCTGTAATAGATACTTATCTGACTGCCCTGCAGCCCTCAAACAAAATCGCCCCTCTGAAGAGATTAGGACCCAGGGAGGGCACATTAGCTCTAATCCTGTGCTTTGAGGGGCCTAGAACACCCCCCTCAAGCCTTTTACACCCCAACTCCTTCTGTTGTAGCTTGTATCTGACCTGTGTGTAAGAGGATCCTGTGGCTGCACATGAGGGGGTCAGAGTGTATGTGTATGTGTGTATGTGCTCGTAGGAAAGGTGTAGGTTGGGGGAAAGGGTGGGGAGAGAAAAAGGGTTGCATGTGGGCGCTGTTTCAATGGCGAGGCTGCTTGTAGTGAAAAGCACAGAGAGGTCCACACTGCTGTGTGTAACTGACTCCTGGCTCTCTGAAGAGATTAGGCTCTACATTGTTGGTTCGGTTGCTCATTTCCATCTGAGGGCTGCTCCCTACCGCTGCACTCCTGGCCTGCTATTGTGACGAGGAAGAAGGGGGGGTGAAACCGAGGGCCCGAGGCCTCCAGCTTCCTTGTAGCCTTTGTTTTACAAATGGCTCGAAATGTAGATGTCACATCACAGATGCTTTACAAGCACCCCAGGTATTGATTGTGAGCGCTAGGTGGGAGAAAACGGCTGCATAAAAGTACATTTGCTAATCTCAAAACACAAGATACATGCAGGCCAGTCTTCAGTGTCGCATGCACTGCGCTACACTGTATAACTCAACAAGTTGCTATATAACACCTTTTTATTGTAAAGTATCGTGTAACGAACAGTGATGTAATGCTGATGGAATAATTTGTATAATTCGATGATTATAGAAATAAATGGTAGCTTCATTTAAGTTAACCTTTCATTACAACACCTCATTCAGTTTGTTATTTTGACAGCTCCATATAAATTCCTTCGTGATACACCAAATATACAGTAGTTGTTTCTTATACGTTGCCTATATAATTACTTTTGCTATTTTCTATATAAAACATCAAAAGATGTCATCCACACAGGGATCAAAAGTGGTGCTCAGTGCCAGGGTTGAGTCTCGACTGTGTCATGTGTGATGAAACAGTAACCTTGTTGTCACTGGAATAAAAAAGATGATCTTTATTAGGTTAACACGGTGACACTACGGGACTCGTAGCTGTCCCTTTTAAGGGTGTGAAAAGACACACTTCATCCTGTCAGTGTAGATTTTGGTCATGTGACAAAAGGAGATCAATGGAGTAACAAACTATATGTGACCAAATTAGGAGAACATTTGATTAGCTGAACATTTTACATTATAACCACTAGCACAAATCTGGTTGTATAGCAAGATACAAAGATTCAGTTGAGGTAGGGTAGTTTTCGTACATTTTTCAAATGACAACATGATTATGTTTCATAAAAAAAAGTATGTGCCTGTGCTTTGGTGTTTCTGCCAGGTACTCAGGGTTCCTCCCTCAGAAAAAAGGCATGTTGTAGTTTGATTGGAATCTGTAAATTTGTCCAGTGTGTGAATGACTGTGTGTGTGCGTGTGTGTGTGTGTGTGTGTGTGCGTGTGTGATTGCACCCTGCGTTGGATTAGCACCCCATCTAGCGTGACCCCGTGTACCCCTGGGTCCCATGGGATAGACTCCAGGTTCTTTGTCACCCTGTCCTGTACTGAGCTGATAAACATTACAGAAAATGGATGGATAACTATACTTCTTTCCTTTTCGGCTGGACTAATGGATTTTCCTCTAATCTCAAATTCATCAGTATTAAGCCTTGTACATGGATTTGGACCAGCAGGCAAAGCCAATATGACTGACAATTAGATAAAATACATTAGAAGTGGTACATTTATTCCAAAAAATAAGAGAATTTGACTTGGCAAATCAGTGCGACATCATCTGACACGTAGAAACACATAAATTGTCCAACACATATAACACGGTGTGGTCTAAAGCGTCATAGTGTGACTAGGTGGTAAAAGTATTAACACACTATGCATACTGTAAGAATTATGAATAATAAACACAGAGAAGTCACATGAAGTGGGAAATAAACATCTTAAGTGTTTTCTATGAGGTAATAAGGCATGTTAGGTGATCCAGGACTGAGGACACAGCCTGATCTCATACACACACACTGACGCATACACATGTCATCAAGGATTTCACATCAGCCAGGCCTGCAGTGTTTGTCACAGGCTAACGAATGCCACCTGTCACTCACCCCACGCAGGGGCCGTCAATCAAATCACACCCAGGAGAGAGAGCAGGGGGCAGGACCTGCTCGATCCTCTAACAAAGCCATCCTCCCATTGGTGGTTCGCTTACAGTGCCACTACTCTGTTAGAGGGAGTGATGGAGTAGGGCTGATAAGGGAAATGACAAAAGATGGGCTGGAGGTGGAGGGGGAGAATTGATAGCAAAGAGGTGGGACAGCATTGATAACATTCACGCTATGCTAACAGCCCTCCATTTGAGACAGAGGCCTCGGTAAATCCTGTTAGTGCTTCCAGTGGAGGCTCAGGAGGGGCCCTGAGGAGAAACACAGTGGTTTTCAGATTTTACAGAGTTTTGTCTGTTTGATTAGATTCTTAATTCTTCTTTTTTATTTTACCATTAACTAACATAATAAATTAAACTGGAACTGGACACCAGTGTGACTGTGCTGTGCAATGAATAAATAGCCTTAGAAACAATAGCCTTAGCACATAAACATCATGCATTTGTTAGAAAAGTCAAAATGGTTAAGAAAATCAGTTTCTTTAGTCCCAATTGTCTGTAAGTAACCTTCCATTAAATTTAATTCAAATAATAACAATTATTATTATTATTATTATTATTATTATTATTATTATTATTATTATTATTATTATTATTATTATTATGTCATGGCTTTCTAAATGGGCAAAAAATCGCTACACTACAGCTTTTATATGGAATTTAACATCAACTTTTTCAATGTTTTCTTTTTATTACATGAACATTTCATACCACACTCATATGATTTGATTTAAGAATGTTTTGATATAGAGCATCATATATATATATATATATATATATATATATATATATATATATATATATATATATATATATATATATATATATATATATATATATATATATAAACACACATATATATATAAACACACATATATATATTTCCCTTTAGAAAAATGACTATTTTTTAGTTATTTTTGACTATTACAGAGACTACATTACACAGAGCTTATTTCAGTGCTGAATATGGACCTGGTTTAAAAAATGGAGAAAAATGATAACGGCTCCCTCAGATGTTTGAGTATACTGTACTTCTCCTTCTCGTTACTTAGAACTGCCATAATGAATCTCATACTGCATATTCACATGAATCCATCATAAAAATGTGAGAGTTTTACACAGGATTACGTATTTCCTCAACAGCAATCAGGAACTTGCTCGGAAAGAAAAACTAACATGGCTAAGGTGTTAAGTGTTAAATACTTTCTGTGGATTCCCTTCAAGCTTTTGTTAACGGACCTTATTCAGTCCAGACTATAGTCCATCCTAATGACATGCTCAGGCCTTTTGTTATCTCAGTGGTATGCAGGGGCCACTAAATGAAGTCACACCTTTTGGCCATTGTCATTATCAGCTCATTAGGCCATACACACTGTGGTCTGTTCTTCTCAATCTGATTTGGCAAGGTCATTCTTTTTCCAGCAAACTATTTTGAATAGGACTACAAATGGTAGACTTAATCAAATTGGGGATTTTTTCAAAGGCAGGAGGTTTAACGAGGTTTACACACAGCTTTATTATTATTTATAATCAGCTCCATGATAAATTCTTGGTTCTTTGTTACTAGTGGCAAATTGTTACATGACAGACATGGAATTAAGGGCTTAAATAGCATTAAATAAAATATTGATTTTTTTTTTGGATGTGTGTGTGTGTGTGTGTGTGTGTGTGTGTGTGTGTGTGTGTGTGAGGAATATCCAAAACACTCTCTCTCTCCATTACATTTCTGATGCCATTGTGACTAGTGAACTTTTTTTTACTTTCTTTGCAAACAAGTAACATCCTTTAGGCAAACAGTGTTAACTTGACCGGCTGGAGCATGTGTAACACCTGCATTGTGTGCAGTCAGAGAAAGGAGGAAGGAAAGAAAACAGAGACATGTGTGATGGACACAATGGCCGTTGCCCTGAGCTGTTTGTAGCATAATCCCTGATCTTTGCTCACTGTTCAGCCATTGTACACACTTTGCAAATTTGCTCTTCAACATCTTTAATCTCACTTTTTGTGTTTTTAGCTTTTTGAGCTTTAAAAAAAAATAAAAGTCAGAGGTTTTTGTAGTAAACTATAGTGAAATATCAGAGTTATTTTGGATTTTTAGAAAATCTCCATCAGGCTAAGAAATCATGCATATTATCTGAACAGATCAAAGTCTCAGATTGTTGCTATACAGAGATTATGCCATATTATTTCCCTACAGTTAACAATCCTAACAATTATTTTATTCTAAATTGTAGAAATACAGTGAATTATAACGCATAGAATTAGGAGCTATACATTTAAGCACACAAGTTTCAGTAGAGATCTTTATTGCACGAGCACTTTCTGAGATCCTCAGTGAAATGTGAGCCAGTATATTTGGGCTTGTTTGCTGTGCTTTTCTCTGCAGGGGAGTGAAGCAGCTCCATTCGCATGGATGTTTAGGAATTCTAATCTTATCTGCGCCGCTTGAACAATGCAACATTAGCATCTGTTCTGCTGTCATTATCATATACATTAGTCAACACCTGTTTCACTTAGACCGATTTAATTTCAACAACCGAAACAGTGCGCTTTGAACGCACAACAACGCATCATCTCATCAAACGCATCAAAAGTAGAATAGTTTTCTCATATTGAGCAAAAAAAAAAAAAAAGGTGTTAACACACACACACACAAATTTTTTTTGGTCTAGTCTATGTTACACACACACACTCCAAATGTTTTCTGGTCTATGCTATTAACACACACACACACACACTCTCTCAATATTATTTCTGGTCTATGCTATTAACACACACACACACACACACACACACACACACACACACACACACACACACACACACACACACACTCTCAATATTATTTCTGGTCTATGTTATTAACCCATACACACACGCGCAGACACACACTCACACACACACACACACACACACACACAAAAGTACTAAGATTTTATCTACCAAAAACTTGTTTACAGTGTAGCCGGAATTTCAAACCTAAGTTTAAACAACAATAACATCAACAACAACAACCAAACAAACTAGATTAATCATATTCTGTTTATTCGCCTGAAAGGGTGAAAAGAGGTCTTAATACATTATACATTACATATATACATACATTATATCTTAATATCAAGATAAACAAATACAGAATTAACGAATTAATAATTCGATTCATGAATGAAAGCAAAATAAATCAATTCAAATACACGATGGAACCATTTGGTACTCGGTACTGACAAAAAGACAGTTTAGTGCTTATTTGTATGGGAGAATAGAAGCTGAAATGTCTGATGATTTGTATAAACATATTAAAATAGCATTGCAATAAAATAAAATAAAAATAAAATGTTATTATATGCATTTGGTGGAAGCACAGGCAAAGAAATTTTGGGGTAAAAAATGAGACAAAAAAAATATATAAGAATAGTCTGGAATAAATATATCTGTCTCATTTTAACGTTAATTATCACCGTGTTTATACACGTTTATTACCCGCTGTTAAAGCACCAAGTTTATGACTCTGGTTTACTGTCAGCTTGTTCCAAGGTGTCAGACGCGCCATGGCACGGTGTTGTTAATCAAATTCCCATTAATCTCCAGTGTTGTCTCGCATAGTCCTGCTCAGACAGAGAGATGAAACAATCTCAGCATGATCCAGAAAAAAAGTTGATTCTAAGTTCATGTGCTTGATTTATTGCGAGTGCAGCTATTTTTTTCCCCTTATGTTTTGCTTTTATGCTTATCCTGTACTTTTTGTTGTTATTGCTTTTAATAACATTGTTATAGTTTGGTTAATTTATTTTCTATAATTATTGGTCATATATTTCAAGCTATATAACATGATAGATAATTACAGCTACATTATTTAGTCATTAATTTTTCCTTGCATTAAGCCCTAAATGCTCCTTGCACAATAAATGTTACAATTTGCACATTTCTAATATGTAGGTACAGATTTGTAATGCATTGACCATTATCATCATCATCAACATCATCATCAACATCAACATCATCATCTTCTAAAGGGCATCCTTTAAGAGAGCCTTATCTCTAATAATGTGAATTTCAAATGAGGCATTACTATTTATCTCTGTCACAATGCAGATCGCAGGACTCAGATAAGTATCGTGTGTTTAATGGCTTTTTAGAGGCCGTTAAAAGGAACAGCGGAATTCTCCTTTGAAGGGATTTTAGTCCTAGTGAAAGCTCACGGCTTTTGGAACTGTCAGTCATGCCACTTGTCTCCGCCCCTTGCCGCAGCGCCACCTATAAAGAGAGCCGGTGCGCACAGAGAGTGAACATTCTAACTTTAATGCTCAGGTTTTAAGGATGCCTGCGTCTCCAAACGGATTTGGTCACTACTTTATGGACAGAAACGTCTCCATGCCTGGTGGATATCAGATGCTGGGCTGTGCTCCAGGGGTACAGCAGCCTCCTCCTCACCTTGCTGCCATGGCCGGGATGCCTCTGCCTTTTTCAGGAATACCGGGATACACTTTCATTCCGTTCCCACATGCTGGAAACATGTCACATATGGTAAGTACTAAAAAGTGTACATTTAATATTTAACTGCTCAAACTGTACAAAATGCATTTTAAAATGTATGCAAATATGATTTAATATTAATTTCTCGAGTAGTAGTGTGTTTATGTGGCACGGGAATTACGCACGGCGTAAATGAACAAAAGTAAAGCGTTTAGAATAAACTGTCGCTAAACTTATGTTTTTTTATTTTCTTTTGTGTTTTTTAGGGGAGCTCTTATGAATTGAAAACCGCATCCCCATATCACCAGGCTCTGCTGAGCCGAGGAGGTGCGTATTTCTCTCCGTACAGACCGGTGGTGGCGGATGAACCAGGACGCGTAGCCAAAGTAGCGAGCAGGGAGAGCACCGGCGCGCTGAAAGCCTGGCTCAGCGAGCACCTGAAGAACCCATACCCCACTAAGGGCGAGAAGATCATGCTGGCCATCGTCACCAAGATGAGCCTGACGCAAGTGTCGACCTGGTTCGCCAACGCGCGCCGACGCCTCAAAAAGGAGAACCGCGTCAGCTGGGCGTCCAAAGCCAAGAGCGACGAGGATGAAGAGGCTGATGATAGTGAGGTAGAAGAAGATGATGAAGAAGATGGCTCTTCACAGAAAGATCGATGCTCGGACGATGAGGTGGACATCGATACACACATTGTTGATGTTGAGGAGGAGTTGAGCGCAGCGGAGAGCGAGTCTCTGCGCCCGGCTGAACAGCGTCTAACGGAAAGGCTCGAACAGCCCGATGATGGTGACACTCCCAACTCCACTGCCGTTACTACCGGAAACAGTGAGGCTGAGTGTGAATCGGCGAATAAGGAGTGTAAAGAAAGTGTTAATGGACAGAAACCAAAAATCTGGTCTCTGGCAGAAACAGCCACTTCCGAAACTCCTGTAAAGAAGAACAATGAGCATTGCCAAGATTTTAGCAAATGGTGGGCAAACTGGCCGTCCAGAAACAGCTTCTTCCCTGCAAGCTACTCTGCACACTTCCTGCCACAAAGTTAGTTAAACTGTTGATGCAACTCATGCAAGGCAGATGTTTGCACTTTCGGACTGTTCTGATAGGAGCTAAACTTTTAAGCTTGTTTTTTTTTTATATATATATATATATATATATATTCTTATCATGGACTCTTTAGTCATGAAGTTTACAGTCAGGTTGAAACTTATTGTTGTAAATAATTGTAAATTTTATTTTTCTGTACACTTTGTAAATTATAAATGCCTTTACATGACTATGATTAATTATTTTTGCTAAAATAAAACATTTGAAAATGAAAAAAAAAATGTGGTCAAACTTGCACTTAAAATGAAATGCCTTATTACTTAAGTTACTTATTTAAGTTAATGAAAAATAAACATAATTAAATCATGTATTATTATGCACAGCCTTTTATGGGTAGAAAAAGCAAGGCCTATACAGGCTTTAAAAAAAGTAAAATATTGCTATTCAGTATTATTGTATAAACAGTCTTTAAGGTCATCTCATAAACCTGGGGGTTTAAAATGAGGGGGTTATTTTTGCTTTCATGTTATGTGGGAAAACAGAGCCATTAAGGGATTTGCATATCTAGCGTTGATCTGTTAAAACAATTCAGAGCAGCAAGGATTAAGAACACAACTGTTTCGTCTTGCTGGGTGATAATTAAGACCATTATCTGCTCTAAATCTGCCAAGCTGGTGACAGACCCACCTTTTCTTTTTTTTTCTTTTTATTTTCTTTCAAAGACTGACTTTAAAACTCATATAAAAAAGGAACCAAGAGGAATTTATAAAGGCAAAAAGAGACACACCCATTTATACTGCACCACACACACACACACACTCGCACACACTCGCACACACAGATATTTGAAGGGTTTCTCATTCTCTCTACATTTATTTAAATCGTTACTAGGATGGATTTAAGAGCTCTGACTTACAAGGTAGCAAGCCTTGTTGCTGTAGTGGAGTTCATACTTTATATCTTTAAAGATGTTTATCATTCGATCTAAAGGTTTATGTCTCCTGGGTTAATTGAACGGACCACTGGTACTTTAAATAGCTTTAACACGTTACCCTAGGTTAGTTTGTACACCAAATGCAGGTAAAAAAATACTTAAGGTGGAAATGATGCTCCATTTATGGTCCCACCCCAGCAATGGGGATCAGTCTAGTGTATAGACTGTATGTATAGTGCAAAATGAGACAAGTAATTAATGTATTTATTAGCTATAGCATGCAATGTGCATCAACCTGTTTAAACGTTGCAGCCAATGATCTTTTATCCATCAGGCTGACTTGATATTTTAATGTGATAGTTGCTGCAAAGGTGCCCTTTGGCACACACTACACACCACACACATCAACAGGATTAACCCCCAGGAGAACCTAATTCTGTTTTTTTTTTCTTGAAGAAAGGGGGTGAAAGAAGACCTCTGCAATGTTAGTTATTCAGGTCTTCATGTAAATTCAAAGCCCCGTGGCCTGCTAATCCAGGGATAATGAGAAAACTCCTGGGTGCTAAAAAGGAGTGGGTTTGAAATGCACAGTCCCCTCTGGCCCTCGTGCATGGCAAACACACTGGATTTGGAAATCTACCCTGGTCATGGCTTCTTACTGGTGGCCCCGATGAGGTGTAATCCTAGTCTAAACATGACAGGGGCTTTAAAAGGTGGGAAAATTTAGGGAACTCTCAGTCCTGCTGATCCCAGCATATGTTCATCTACTTCATCATTCTTTGTTGAACCTTCTCTTTATCAGACGATTTATTAATGATTACAGTTTATATTGTGGACTAGTACATGTCCTAATTTTGTTATACTGGTCATTCTGAACGTTTAGTAGATTACTGAATTTGTTAAATAACCTTAAAGACATTTCACCACTCACCTGAGTACGGAGGTCCAGCTACCTTGAATTCATCATGTTTATTCTTTTTCAGTATTCACTTTATCCTAGAAAGCAACACAGTGTATTTTTAATAAATTAAGCAACTTTTGAACTGTATGTAAATTTATAATCACATATACTTAACATTACAAAATATATTAAAGACACACTAACATTTTTATTAAATAAAAAGTGTATTCTGTTTACCTGTTTATTTGCTAGCATTTATTCAAGGCCCAATTTGAACTCAACCTTGTAAGCAGCAGTCACATATTTAATGACTATACCTCTATAACATAACATAAACACAATTCCCAACCACCGAAAGGCATGCAGCGGAAATTCTGAAATTTAGGGAATTCTTATGGTTCGGTCTAACTGGACTGGTTTAAGCTTCTCTTAGTCTGAGTACTGAGTACAGTCTGTAAATGATGGCTCAAGTCATTAAGAATCTGGGTTGTTGATCAGGGTTCAAGCCCCAGCACTGGCAAAAATGCCATTGTTGGGCCCTTGAGCAAGGCCCTTAACCCTCAGTGCTCCAGAGCGCTGTATCATGGCTGACAATGTGCTCTGATCTCAACCTCCAAAGTTGGGATATGTGAAGAAACAATTTCACTGGGATGTAATTTATATGTTGCCTCTGGCTTGCTCATTAGGGATAGGGATAGATATATAGGGATAGGGATAGATATATCTCTCTCTTCTGTTTCCATACTTCTGTAAAGCTGCTTTGAGACAATGGGAAATTGTTAAAAGCGCTATACAAATAGCTTGAATTGAATTGAATATGTGACAAAATTCTAAATCACCTATTTCCTCTTAGCTGTGAGAACAAGAACAGCCTTAAAATCTCCATCATAGAAATATATTAAAAATAGTTTTAGAAATATACTGTACACTGTATACGTAGTTGTGTGAAGGTGATTGGTGTCCTTTAAACATATAAATTTAGATGATTAGTGGATGTCTTTGGCATTATTGTATTGCGTCATTAAAAATTAGTTTTTTAGGTTTACATTTTACTTCAAATAAACAAACGAGGAAAGAAAAAACATTTGTTTTACACAATAGAACACATTTCAGTCCAGAAAGAAAGAAGTTAGATTGTTTTTGTTTAGTTTATTGACATTTACTGCTCTAAATGTACAGTTTCATTATTTGCATTCCTGCTGTATTGAATAAAGCACATTTAGTTCCACACCATGCAGTATTAAAGATAGTGTGATTGAGAACAGCGCCCTCATGTGGACAATTCAAATAGTTTACAACAATCTGTACAGTGAACAAACTGCGCATGCGCCTATATTTTATGATTGTACTATTGTACAATAAAACACGCACGCACGCGCGCACACACACACTTTTTTGTTTGTTTATCTACAATGAAACAAACAATTGTTTCTTTTGCAAAATCAAAAATAAAAAGGATAAAAACGAATATTCACAGAAATCTTAAGAAGTAAACATAAAAATAGTGCAACTCTGATCCATGGGAGCAGCTGAAATACATGGAGAAATTTTACAAGCTGTTTGCAGATGTGTTATAAGTTGCTGCATGCTACATCATTACAAAGCATTTACATGTCAAGAGCAGCGGACAACCATTTAACAGTCTTTGCATAACTATACTAATGCAGGGGAAGCTTCATGACCAATTTCCAACATGTATTGCTGAGTAGAACTTTATTAGAAATGGTCTGAAATGCTTTCTGGCTCTGTTTCTGTCTCAGAAATAAGGAATGATTTACTATGGTCCTGAATGACAGGCATTCCATTTTCAGAGATGCCTGGGACTAAAGAAGGGTCGAGTTTTAAAAGGTCCTCAGTGTCCTCCTGTGGCTGATTGCGTGGCTGCTGCTCTTGTGCATTTTCTACATGCACGATGTCAGTAGGTGTAAGGATATGATTGTTGCCCCAAACATGTGCCTGTAACTGGATAAGAAACCAATATGTGTTAAAAAAAAGAAAATGACAGAGTTAAAAACATAAATGTTAAACACATTAAATACAGAGCTATGAAAAGAGACAAGTTAAAAAAACAAGAATAGTACCTTTCGCACGAAGGATATAGATCCTGTTCTGCCTGTTTTTAATGAAATAAGAAAATGAAACAATTGAAAATGACATTCCCATATAAAAATTTCAATCACACAAATTCCAATATCAAAACAGCCACAAAAAAGCTGTAAAATTACCTTTTATATAAAAGTAGCCAGAAAGTCCAATAATAAACAGAACTGCAATAACAACTACAGGTGTGACTATCAGAAGTTTCCTATTCAGCCCTAGAAGAAAATAAAAGCATAAGTGTCAAGATTCCACGAATACACATATAAACTTTTATTATTTAGTATTTTATTATATCTCCGATTATGTAATTAAAAATAAGAAATTAAAAATAAGAAAAAAATGTCATATTTTTCAACACACACACAGATATATTTATTTATTTTTATCTATTTTCCTTATTTGAATAACTCTAACGCAGCAGAACATTGTTTAACAACTCTAAACTTGCAAAAACTTACTAGAATAAATATTCAAATAATAAATAAATAAAATAAAAAACAACACCCAAGGGTTTAACTTAAAGTTCAAAGGAAAGACATTGCAGCTGTGTGTGAGGTTTTAAGAAGAATGACACATAATAAAGGAAGCGAAACTTCATTAGTGAGATCACCAGGTCTGTTTTCACTTCCTTAACTCTACACACGATGGCTCTTACAGTCTGCCTTTGCTCTGATAATGTAGTGATACGTGATTTACTATTCAGCTTAAACCAACCAGTGAGGGCACAATATAAAGCTGTGTACATACCACAGATTCTGTCAGATGTGGAAGAGCCTGGATTGATCTCTACGGATACTGAAGAACATCTATATGATGGGAAACAGCAGAAAAGCATCATGGGCATGTGCAAAATAAAAATACAAGACACTTAAACTAGAGTCTAGTATTTTGACTGACTAAAAGACTGTTGTAAAATTATTATATAAGTTAATTGGCTGATGTTAATTGGCTGCACTATATTGTAGGTTTGTTTTTTGGTGAAAATCACAACAAACAGAATGATTAGATTCCTTTTCTCAAACATTACAAACACCTGTGACTAGAGCTATAAGAGCGATAAAGTGATGCACCATAGGTTTAGAAAACTGTAAACGTACTCTGTCCAAGGCTGGCAAAATAGAGCTGATTCTTGGTTGGAAAATGTCCCGGCAGGACAAGCTTCACATGCCAGGTCTTCCATCTGGGTGCCTGAAAGAATCAAAACAACAGCATAAGCGTCAGCATACGATCTCCTGTGAGCATGCTTTCATAATTGTGCCTCATATGAATGAATGAGAATATTGTATATTTCAGTATGAGCAAAAATACTGAGGTTTCACCAGAAGATAAAATGACTGATCAGTCAGAAGGGTTAAGAGCCAGAGAATAGTCAAAGACAGCCTGGACTGATGTGTGCATGCAATATAAATAATCTCTGAGGCTGAGGGGGGAAAAAGCATTGGGGGAAAAGACAGGGGGGAAAAGCATTGGATTCATGGGACTTCCATATTTTCACAATTAAATACAAATTAATGCAATTTCTCTTAAAAAAGTGAAGTAAACTAAATTTGATCAGTTTTTAGATGTATGTTGCTAAAAGGAAACTAAAGCAACTGCAACATAATCAAGTGCATTTTTTTAAAAAAAAAAATTTCACTATGGTCACGTGCACACGAGGCGTAATTAAACGTTTATCTCTAAGTGCAGCAGGTTGTGTGACGCCAAGTTAAGGACAGAACGATCATCTCCAAACAGGTCAGAAAATAATTTTATTGCGTATTCAGCCTTTAATAATTAAAAATGATATCATTATTATTATTATTATAATCTAGCCATGGGAGTCACAGACCAGTGACTTCTGTGCCGGTCCCAAGCCCGGATAAATAGAGAGGTTTGCGTCAGGAAGGGCATCCAGCGTAAAACATTGCCAAATTTAACCATGCGAATCGACAGTATGAATTTCATACCGGATCGGTCGAGGCCTGGGTTAACAACGACCGCCATTGGCGCCGTTGACCTACAGGGCGCCGGTGGAAATTGGGCTACTGTTGGTCGAAGAAGTAGAGGATCGAGGAGAGTGCACAGACAGAGAGAGAAGAGGAAAGGTAAGAGTGTAGGACTGAGAATATGAACTCTGAATGTTGGTACTATGACAGGGAAAGGTAGAGAGCTGGATGATATGATGGAGAGAAGGAAGGTGGATATACTGTGTGTACAGGAGACCAAGTGGAAGGGTAGCAAGGCTCGTAGTATAGGAGCAGGATTCAAGCTGTTTTATTATGGTGTGGATAGTAAGAGAAATGGAGTAGGTGTGGTCCTGAAGGAGGAGTTTGTGAGGAATGTTCTGGATGTGAAGAGAGTGTCAGACAGGGTGATGAGTCTGAAGTTAGAGATTGAAGGGGTGATGTTGAATGTTGTTAGTGGTTATGCCCCACAGTTAGGTTGTGAGTTAGAGGTGAAAGAGAGATTCTGGTGTGAATTAGATGAGGTGATGGAGAGTATTCCCACAGGTGAGAGAGTGGTGATGGGAGCGGACTTTAATGGATATGTTGGTGAGGGGAACACAGGTGATGAGGAGGTGATGGGCAAGTTTGGAGTTAAGGAAAGGAACCTTGAAGGACAGATGGTAGTGGACTTTGCTAAGAGGATGGACATGGCTGTGGTTAACACTTATTTTCAGAAGAGGGAGGAACATAGAGTGACAAGAGTGGAGGTTGGAGAACACAGGTAGACTACGTCCTATGTAGAAGAGGCAATCTGAAAGAGATTAGTGACAGTAAAGTGGTAGTGGGAGAGAGTGTAGTCAGACAGCATAGGATGGTGGTGTGTAGGATGACTCTGATGGTCTGTAAGAGGTAGAGGTCAAAGATAGAGAAGAAAACCAAGTGGTGGAAGCTGAAAAGGGAGGAATGGTGTGAGGATTTTAGACAGAAGTTGAGGCAGGCTCTGGGTGGTCAAGTAGTGCTGCCAGATGACTGGGAAACTACAGCAGAAGTGATCAGGGAGACAGGGAGAAAGGTGCTGGGTGTGTCATATGGAAGGAGGAAAGGAGATAAGGAGACTTGGTGGTGGAATGAGGAAGTTCAGGATAGTATCCAGAGGAAGAGATTAGCCAAGAAGAAGTGGGATATGGACAGGACTGAAGAGAATAGACAGGAATACAAGGAGTTACAGCGCAGAGTGAAGAGGGAGGTGTCTAAGGCCAAGTAGAATGCATATGATGAGTTGTACACTAGTTTAGACGCTATAGAAGGAGAGAAGGACTTGTACAGGTTAGATAGGCAGAGGGATCGAGATGGGAAAGATGTGCAGCAAGTTGGAACTAGATTTGTAAAGTTTGTTGCGACAAACTTTGATGTTGGCTATGACGAGGCAAATATTCGCAAAGGCCGGTGCTTTTTGGAGGTGAGTGGACATACGTAAGGGTCAGTGTTACTTTTGGAGGCAAGTGGACAGAAAGATAGATTGGAGGCAAGTGGAGACGAGCATGTGACGTCATCCGAATACTCCTGAGGAAGTTCCCCTCATTGTGCTGAGTGTTTTGATATATCACATGCCCATTTTGTGCAAATTTTTTTATTTTCACTTGACATCATGTGACATCACGTGACGTCATCAGAATACACGTGAGGAAGTTGCTCTCATTGTTCTGAGTGTTTTGATATGTCACATGTCAATGTTGTAAAAAGTTTTTTGATTTTGCATATTTTGAGGGCGGGGCTTTAAAAGTTTGTTCAGAGTATCACCCTAAAGGAGCTGGCCGAGTTTGATGTAGATAGTTCGAAAGCTTGCAGAGTTATAAACCTCCAAAATTTATAATGGGAGTCTATGGGAACCCTAACCCTAACCCCAAGGCCATTTTGAGACCCGGTACCGGAAGTACCGGTACTCGAATCGCTTAGAAAAGTAAGAGCAACAAACTTCAGACCAGGGTGTACAACATATCCGAATTTGGTGCATGTGGCTTGAAAGCCCTAGGCCGCATTAAATTTTATACATTTTTGTCTAAGCTTAAATAGGAAAACAGAATGTTGGCTTCTACAAAGCCAACATAATTATTAAGGATAGAGATGGAAGGGTGCTCACAAGTGAGGAGAGTGTACAGAGGAGATGGAAGGAATACTTTGAGGAGCTGATGAATAAGGAAAATGAGAGGGAAAAAAGAGTAGAAGGGGTGAACTCTGTGGAACAGAAAGTAGATAAGATTAGAAAGGATGAAGTCAGGAAGGCTTTGAAGAGGATGATATGCGGAAAGGCAGTTGGTCCTGATGACATCCCGTTAGAGGTCTGGAAGTGTCTAGGAGAGGCAGCAGTGGAATTTTTAACTAGTTTGTTCAACAGGGTTTTAGAGAGTGAGAGGATGCCTGAGGAATGGAGGAGGAGTGTGTCAGTGCCGATCTTTAAGAATAAGGGTGATGTGCAGAGTTGCAGCAACTATAGGGGGATAAAGTTGATGAGCCATACAATGAAGCTGTGGGAAAGAGTAGTGGAAGCTAGGTTAAGGAAGGTGGTGGAAATTTGTGAGCAGCAGTATGGCTTCATGTCCAGAAAGAGCACAACAGATGCAATTTTTGCTCTGAGAATGTTGATGGAGAAGTATAGAAATGGTCAGAGGGAGTTGCACTGTGTGTTTGTAGACTTGGAGAAAGCGTATGACAGGGTGCCAAGAGAAGAGCTGTGGTACTGTATAAGGAAGTCAGGAGTAGCAGAGAAGTATGTCAGAGTGGTGCAGGACATGTATGAGAGGAGCAGGACAGTGGTGACGTGTGCTGTAGGTCAGACAGAGGAGTTCAAAGTGGAGGTGGGTCTGCATCAGGGATCGGATCTGAGCCCCTTCCTGTTTGCTATAGTGATGGACCAGTTGTCAGAGGAGCTCAGACAGGAGTAATCTGTAGTGAGAGCAGGGAGCAGGTGGAGGAAAACCTGGAGAGGTGGAGGTTTGCGCTGGAGAGAAGAGGAATGAAAGTCAGTTGTAGTAAGACTGAGTACATGTGTGTGAATGAAAGGGAGGGAAGTGGAACAGTAAGGTTACAGGGTGAAGCGGTGAAGAAGGTACAGGAGTTTAAGTACTTGGGGTCAACAGTCCAGAGTAATGGAGAGAGTCGGAAAGAGGTAAAGAAGCGAGTGCAGGCAGGTTGGACTGGGTGGAGAAAGGTCTCAGGAGTTCTGTGTGATAGGAAAATATCAGCGAGAATCAAGGGGAAGGTGAACAGGACAGTGGTGAGACCGGCCATGCTGTATGGTTTAGAGACTGTGACACTGAAGAAGAGACAGGAGTCAGAGCTAGAGGTAGCCGAGCTGAAGATGTTGAGGTTCTCTTTGGGAGTGACAAGATTGGACAGGATTAGGAACGAGTACATCAGAGGGACAGCTCATGTTGGACGTTTGGGGGACAAAAATAGGGAGGGCAGATTAAGATGGTTTGGACATGTTCAGAGGAGGGAGAGTGAGTATATTGGTAGGAGAATGTTGGACATGAAGCTGCCAGGCAGGAGGCAAAGAGGAAGGCCAAAGAGGAGGTATATGGATGTAATTAATGAGGATATGAAGCTAGTGGGTGCAAGTGTTGAGGACACAGAAGATAGGGATAGGTGGAGAGAGACGATTCGCTGTGGCGACCCCTGAAGGGAAAAGCCGAAAGAGGAAGAAGAAGAAGAAGATATCATTATTATTATTAGGAGAATGATTACGGCTCGGTTACATGACTCCTTATGTAACGTACTCACCATTTCTGCTAATTTTCTCGCCGGCTCGGCATATTGTGTTTCTTGTACACGCAACACACTCTTGGTTCACGCAGTGATGATCAGCGATACACTTACACGGAGTGTATTCTGTCTTGCTTTGCGATCCTTTCTCCAAATTAAGGTCTGTTCAAAAAGAAAGGGAACAAGAAGTAATAAGGAATTAAAATCAGAAAAAAATCTATTTGTTTAATATAAGCATTCTCTAATGAGCAAGTGCGAGGCAACAAGGGCAAGGAAAAACTCAGTGAAATGATAAAGTGGTAGAATGTACACTCACTGATGTCGCAGGATGGTTGGCGTTTGCACTGAGACATGTTGTTGTAACGGTTCTGATATTCTCCCTCTTCACACTCCTGACACAATGGTTCTTCACAGTTTCGGTACTTAACCTTCTTACCTTGAACACAGTTAAATGTTCATTAATTAATTAAGCTTATTTGTATCCAAACATAAATACTGAACTTTTTTATGCAAAACTGCAAATAATAATAATAAAAAAGATTGTAGGATTGAATGAACAATTGAATTTTACCTGGTTCACACATCTTACAGCACTTTTCATCCATCATGTAATGTGTCTCTGTATCGCAGGACTCAGCGACGACAGACAAAACCTATAAAAGTGTTTAACATGTTTCAGTTATCCAGATAGTGCACAAGTGCAGTACATGAGGCAAATACATACGTAGTTAACTGCACAATAATTACTGAAAGCTAAAAACATACAGGTTCCATGTTAGTTTGTTTCTGTGAAACACAAAAGAACTGAGTCAGTTTCTCTAATCCCATAAAAAGAACAGAGACACATTGTATACATGTGGTCTATTTAATTCACACCAGTGAAATCCACACAATCAGACAGACTGCAGCACAATGATTATACGTTTTCACAAGGATAACGGGTTTACTGTTGTTTTTTTTAAACATTATATTAAAGAATGTTCGATTTATAGACAACCCTTTATAAAACAGATAGAACAGATCTGTACTGTCATTAACTGCAAGCAACCGCTCACAAAGGACTGAAAATGTAAACATCTGTGTGTGCGTGTTAGTTTCGTACCAACACATTTACCACACGCTGAAAGTCCTTCCTGTTCATTTCTGTACAACACAAATCTATCTATCTATCTATCTATCTATCTATCTATCTATCTATCTATCTATTCCACACTACTGCTATTAATGTAAGGTGTACTACAAAATTCTCTTCATGCCCCTGTCATGCATAATGATGGTTAAAATGACCCCCTATGTATTGTGTACTAATTAATAATGACCTTAAACATGACAGTTACTTTGAATGGCTTGGCTTGTCCCAGCTTACCACAATAGCTATTGGTAGAGTAGAAAAGAAGAAAATCTATAACGCACTGCAAAAAAAAAAAAAATCCTACATTTAAATAAAATTTGCCTTTGCACATTCATATGTGCAAACCCTTAATCAAATCAGGGTCATTTCACTTCTCTTTGATTCTCATGATCCCAGTTTTGAAATGATGTATTCCACGCTATGAAAAGTGACGTCATAGCGCGTGATCAGTTTAACTGTTACTTGTCACAGATTCTCTCAGAAGATAAACCAGTAAAGTAGTTCAATTAAAACATACAGAGGTTCAAGATTAGGTGTGATACATTATCGATTTTTACCCTAAATACTAAATACATTTTTACTCCTAGTGATTTGCTAGTGAATGACTAGAAAAGAAATGAGCTATACTGTTTATCATCTATTGTGTAAATTTATGGGTCAGTTGCATTGAGTTTATGAAAACAAGAACATCAACGGAAAGTACCCAAAAGTCTCAGGTGACCGCACCAACAACCACAGCGTTTAATACTCTCTCTCTCTCTCTCTCTCTCTCTCTCTCTCTCTCTCGCTCTCTCTCTCTCTCTCTCTCAACCTAAACTTTTACCATTGGCCGAAACGGGTATTAATATATAAACAGACACACAGAAATACACATCATACCATTTACACTGTAAAACGACGCCCAAGACACAAAACGACGCAAAAACGAAACTGAAAGTAATCATATACAGCGAACTCTTATTAAGTGTAATTAAACCATATGCATCATCTTCTATACTTTAAATACAGACAGTTAATCCTTAATAAACAGCACGTGACTGTCATAACGCGATATAACACACCGTTCACAAATACAGCTCGTAATCCGGAAAATGAAGAGCGTAGTAAACAGTTACTTACCAGAAGAATGAAGACGCATTTAAGATGCATTTCTGTTATTCGGCTTTGTTTCATTAAGATGGACCGAGAGCAGTGAAAGCTATTATGATGCTACAGCACTTCAAACCGAGCTGTTATGAGACGAAGCTCCTGTGTGATTAGTTCAATCTCGCAGCAAACTGAAGGGGATTTCTGTTCCCCGCCCTGTCGATACCACGTGACTTTCCCACAACGCTCCTAATTCCCAGAAAAGCTCTGGTTATTTTCTGGGTCGAGTTTAGACTTTTCTTCAGCTGTGTTACTTCTGGGATCTCCTATTTCCTTATTCTCCAGAAAAAACATTCCAGTAGATATACAGGCTGCTCTGAATCTCCACTAAGTGTAGTGGAGACAATAGACCCATCTTGGTGAACCTTACTGAAGACTATGGAGTTCCACATGGTATATTAATAGACACTGTTCATAACTAGCGTTGCTGCCTCACAGCTCCAGGATGACCTATTCGGATCTGATCTCTAGACGCTCTAGATCTGATACTGATCTCTAGATCTCAGCGTCCGAGTGCGGTTCCTCTGAGTTCTCTGGTTTTCTCCCACCTCCCCAGTACTTAGAACATCTACTCTAAAGTATGTGAAAGTTGCTCACAATTCGACCCATCCTGGTACACCCAGTATTCCCAGTGTCCCTCCGAATCCATGAGTGTGTAATCGTGACTCCTCAGACTCTGACTATACTGAAGTTGAATGAAAACCTAGAGGAGGAAGTGTTGCTACTGGCCCCTGAGCTCAAGTCTGTCTAAGTGAAGTTTCATATGTTCACCCTCTTTCCAACAATACCATAAAATAGTCCATTAATTGGACATTTTTAACGCTAAATTGCCTTCTTCACTATAGTTTCCTGCTTTGTTTGCAATTTTCCAAGAATAGGCTCCAGATCTATTGCTGAACGAATGAATAACTTCATATCATGATATTCTGTATAACAACAATATTATATAATATATTGTATATCTACACTTAGTTTTTTTTTTAAATTTAAATCAGCTTTAAAAAAAAACCCTTCTAAATTACTATTCCGTAGCAAACTTTAATTGAAAGAGAATGCCAATTTTGCTGTTTATACTGTTATGGATTTTCTTCTTCTTTTTCTTCTTCTTCTTCTTCTTCTTCTTCTTCTTCTTCTTCTTATTATTATTATTATTATTATTATTATTATCGCAGTATACTGCCCTCACCCACAGTATGAATGTAATGAGAAACTTTATCTGATTATTTTGCTACTATTATATTCTTTAGAACTCAGCACTACTGACAGCTACCATTTGCCCCAGTTTGGGTCCTAAAATGTAAAATGTAAAATAATTTAAGAAAATAAAATTGAAATTTGCTGACTTACTCCAAATATAATAGATTAACACAGATCTGTCAGATGTTTGCTTCAGATTCAGTTAGTAGGTGAACTTATGTGCTCAGGTTCACTTGTACTCACTCACTATAGCTTTTGTTACATTTCCAGTCAGAATCTTTAACAAAATTTTCATTTTATCAGTTTAACTTAATAAGTGTACTTTAGGAAAATACAAATCACATTTATTGTATTTTATTTTAATGACTACAATTATTATAGTAATGCACAATAAATTGTACAGTGTATTGTATTAAAAACAATCCCTTCAAGAGGTAAATCTCATTTTTGTTCATGTCTTAACAAATACTACAGCTGTAACAATCATGTGTCAGGTTTCAAGAAACAGTAGGGAATTTCCCTGGTCTGATGAGGAAGTTAAAGCAGGCTATATGCCTCAGTACTTTTAGGGACAAACCTAAGTGGTCAAGCATGTTTTTGAACAAATAATAAATAAGGTATAAAGCTTTGTATCATCTAAATGTATCGATCAACAAATCAATCAATCAATCAATCAATCAATCAATAAATGAATGACAAACAATTGTCAAATAACTTAACAAAGCATGTGTTAATAACTCGGACAAACAATGACAAAAAAAAATAGATCTACTTCCCAAATGCAAAGCAGAATAACTTACTGTCAGAATCACGTCATCAGAAAGTCTCTGTTTGACTTCCAAATGGAAAGAGAACTGTTTTTTTCAGTTACTTTTAAATAGAAAAACTCCCGGTTCATTATTACGGCAAGGATTTCCAATGTAGACACAATAGTTAGCAATCGTAACCAGGAGGTCATGGGGGGAATTAGAAGTGATAGAAAGGGATGTCCAAGAATGGACTGAAATAACAAACCAAATAAAATAACTAAAATAACAAACCAATAAAAAGTTTACAACTAAAATATTCTTAGGCTTTCAGCCCAAAATCTAATTATGGCCTAAAGCTTATTAATCTTATCTTTAAAGTTATATATGATTTTGACATGTTAGATTATTTACTTAAATTATTATGACTTATTAAATCAAAAAATTTTAAATTAGGAAATTTTGTCAGATCAGCTGAGCTGAGGTTATCTAGCATGTTAGCATTAGCAGTGATGCTTATATTTATGACCAAGCTTCTGGAAAATATTGCCAGCCAACTTTACTTTAGTTAGCTGGCTAGCCTACTGTTAGCATTAAAGATTATAAGCATATTTGGATCTGATTTAAAAATACATAATCCTTTCAGTGAATATGAAATTAGGATTCTTTGAGAAATTGGGTCAAGTTCAGCAGCAGAATAAAGAATATAGGTTTATTTGATGCACGACCACGTTCATAACAACATAGTCATAGCAAATAATATTCATTCATGAGCTTGGCTTATGCTATTGGATATCTAATGAGTCTGGAACAGGTTGAGATTTGACCACACGCACTCATCCAGCATACAGTCTAGCAGCCTGTTTTGAGTGGTCTTTAGCTGTAAATCTGTATTCAGTACAGCAAGGTTGCTTCATTCGAAGTGCTAATGTTATTATTAAAAGTTGTCGTGTATCAGCAAAGGTTCTGGCCATTTTTCTTCTCAGCATGTTCTGTAGGTCTCATCCTTGACTCTTTGTCTCAGTATCTGGAATATCAATTACCCAGAAGAGAATGGTAAAATTCCCTTTCATGTTTGGTTTCTCTCTAGGTTTCATTCTCATTAACTCAGGGAATTTTTCTTTGCCATTTGCTTTTGGACAGTTGTAAAGGGCACAATTAAAAAAAAAATAAAATACTGTTCCTGTATGAAGATAATATACAGTTATCTTCCTGTATGAAGATATTTTTGACAAATAACATGAGTTCCTTCTGTATTTCTGGTCTTGACCCTGTTATAATTTAAAAAATAAAATTCGCAAAAATATTCATAACCTATCTCAATTTTGAAATGGATGCTTTGTGTATATATTCTTTCACCACCAAATTCTTTATTTCATTTTACCCTGCGTATGACATATAACTGTACAAAGATGAAGGGGTTACACATGGCATACAGGTGTATTCCAATTTATCAGTGTATTCTGTGTTATTCTGTTACACCATTGTGTTTTCTGGTAAACAAACTTAATCCTTGTTTGTGTATTTTGTACTATAATTTGTTTGTAAGCTCTTCATGATGGAAAATGATTGCCAGTCTATGTAATGACTTATTTCTGTGTGTTTGGGATCGCCTAAACAATACTACTATAATTCAGCTGGCCAAACACCGAGATCAAAAAAATCTACTACTGGCTTACATGTGTTTTAATAGATAATAAAGATAAAAAAAGCTTCTTGACTTGACTTGACTTGAATACTGTATCTATGACAAAGTCACTGTGATGATATTAAGAGGCAAAAAAAAAAAAAGACTATTTAGTTCGGTTGACCTTGATGGTTATGGATATTGCTGTAACAACTACACTAGTCAAGGGAACAGAAAAGAGAGAATGTAGTGAACAGAGAGAATGTAGTGCAACAGCGCCATCTTATGGATACAAGGAGCTAAATAAACAACAACCACAAAACGACACAAAAAGGACATTTTAAGAGACTTTCTCTGTTATTGCAGTAATGGAACATATGAAATGTCATTAATTCTATTATAAATTTATGTCATTAATGATATTATAGATTTATCAGTTTCCATTTATTAAATTCTTATTTTTTAATTAAACTGTTTCCTTTAAAATCACATCATTTAATATCATGAACAAGATCAAGACCCAATACATCAATCAGTGTGACATCCAAACAAACAAAAACAACAGATATTTACAGATTGGTCCTTAAAGAGAACTGTTAATCTGTGTACATTTACAGCATTTAGGAGAAGAGATGACTATCTAGAGTGACTTACATTTTTAGCTCACTTCATACAACCGAAGCAATTGAGTTTTAAAGGCTTTGCATAAGGGCTCAGCAGCAGCATTGTGGTGGACCTGGGATTCGAACTCACAAGCTTCTGATCAGTAATCCAACACCTTAGTTGTCTGTTGCTGGTATGGTACACATTATTATTCAGGTGTGTAATATTAACAGGTAATGTACACTATGTAACTTACCTAGAAATGATCTTTAAAGCTTTGCTCTAAGTTCTAAGTGGGGAAAAGCGCTCTGAGTGAATTCACACTATTTTACATAGAGTACTATATAGTAGGCTAGTACGCATTGTTATAATAGCTGAGTGAAGCACTGAGTGAATTCGCACTATTTTACATAGAGTACTATATAGTAGACTAGTACGCATTGTTATAATAGCTGAGTGAAGCACTGAGTGAATTCGCACTATTTTACATAGAGTACTATATAGTAGGCTAGTACGCATTGTTATAATAGCTGAGTGAAGCACTGAGTGAATTCGCACTATTTTACATAGAGTACTATATAGTAGGCTAGTACACATTGTTGTGATAGCTGTGGGGAAAAGCGCACTGAGTGAATTCGCACTATTTTACAGAGAGTACTATATAGTAGGCTAGTACGCATTGTTATAATAGCTGAGTGAAGCACTGAGTGAATTCGCACTATTTTACATAGAGTACTATATAGTAGGCTAGTACACATTGTTGTGATAGCTGTGGGGAAAAGCGCACTGAGTGAATTCGCACTATTTTACAGAGAGTACTATATAGTAGGCTAGTACGCATTGTTATAATAGCTGAGTGAAGCACTGAGTGAATTCGCACTATTTTACAGAGAGTACTATATAGTAGACTAGTACGCATTGTTATAATAGCTGAGTGAAGCACTGAGTGAATTCGCACTATTTTGCATAGAGTACTATATAGTAGACTAGTACGCATTGTTATAATAGCTGAGTGAAGCACTGAGTGAATTCGCACTATTTTACACAGAGTACTATATAGTAGGCTAGTACGCATTGTTATAATAGCTGAGTGAAGCACTGAGTGAATTCGCACTATTTTACACAGAGTACTATATAGTAGACTAGTACGCATTGTTATAATAGCTGAGTGAAGCACTGAGTGAATTCGCACTATTTTACACAGAGTACTATATAGTAGGCTAGTACACATTGTTGTGATAGCTGTGGGGAAAAAGCGCACTGAGTGAATTCACACCTTTCTTTCTCTGCAGTCAAGGACGCTTTATCTTTCTGGGACATAAGAGGACATACAAGGACATATCTTTCTTTTCTTTCTCGTGCCTCTAGTGATTTCCGAAAGCATGGATAGCACAAAGATGCTGGATATCCCTCAGGTAAAACGCACTAATTATATAATTAAGCATGTGTCAGGTCAAGTCACGAGGCATAATAGTGACTAAACATAATAATTACTTACACCACATCAATAAAGTCCTAATCTGTCCTAAACTAATCTTATGTCTACAGTACAATTTAGTAATAGTTAAACATAGTAATGCATCTAATGGATTGATTTTATCTAGCCTAATATTTTCTTTTTATTATTGAATAGTTTGCATCATATTGTTTTAAGTCATCATAAGTGTATGTTTAGTCAAATGCATGTATTTTATATCATTGAACTAAATCAAAAATGAAATGAAAGTCATGCCATTCAAGTCAGACTAGTTGTGAGGTTATTTTTTAAACGGGTTTAAGGTGTTTGTGCTGTCACAACTCTTGTGCACAATGTAAGAGGAACTTAGAAAAATACAGCATATCATTGTCACCTTAAAACACTCGCAGTTCCTGTTAGAGATTGTTGAACACAGAACTGTGAATATATCACAGTCTAAACATTGGTATTGACATATAAAGATAAAGAAAGACAGCTTTAAAAGAAAGCGATTGTTATTATTTCTTTTCTAGTTTCTCATGTGCATTTAGATTTAAAAGGAAATTAAAGGTGTTGAAGTCATACGTTGTTGTCAGACCTGAGAAGCTCCAGGTTACATTCGTTGCATAATCTTGTCAATGTATTCCTGTAATTACTGCTTGAATTACACCAGGTGATAAATACTCTATACGACAACATTTATTTTATTTGTAGATGCAGCAACAAGGGTATAAAATATATCGACATATATCGAAGTGTGCTACGTACTCAGCTTTACTTATTTATTATCTACGAGATTTGTTTTTTTTAATCCAACAACATCATACTAGGGGGCACGGTGGCTTAGTGGTTAGCACGTTCGCCTCACACCTCCAGGGTTGGGGGTTCGATTCCCGCCTCCGCCTTGTGTGTGGAGTTTGCATGTTCTCCTCGTGCCTCAGGGGTTTCCTCCGGGTACTCCGGTTTCCTCCCCCGGTCCAAAGACATGCATGGTAGGTTGATTGGCATCTCTGGAAAATTGTCCATAGTGTGTGATTGCGTGAGTGTCCAGGGTGTACCCTGCCTTGATGCCCGATGACGCCTGAGATACGCACAGGCTCCGAGTGACCCGAGGTAGTTCGGATTAGCGGTAGAAAATGAATGAATGAACATCATACTAATACTAACATACTAAACTATTGAGCTCAAAACTGCTCAGTTAAAAAAAAAAAATTATGTATTTAGTTGACAACCCCCTGGTCATTTGGCTTATGTTGAGATGATTGTGTTGCTGATGCCAAATGTAGCTTTTGTCTCTGATTTCTGTGAAGAATCCTTGGAGAAACTTTTGTGACAGCATTGATGTGTCAATATATAAAAGAAATGTTCTCGTGTTCTCCTTCTGTTCCATCGTTCGTCACTTGCTCTGTGGCTAATCACTGGCACTACCCAGGTTTTTGCACTTATTATCTTAACTTTAAAACAAAATGAAACCAAGCTATTCCATCTCTCTGACTATACTGGAGCGCCGGTGTGTTAATGAGTTACAGTGTGGAACAGAATAGTTTGTGCAGCCCTCATTGTTGCTTTATTGCTTTTTGTAGCTTAGTAATGAGATGCAGCTGAAAATTATGCACATGGTGAAGAGTGGAGAGCTGAGCATCGACGACGCACTGGACCAGGCCAGAAGAGACAAACTACAGCTACTTCAGAGGAACTTCGATTTAGAGGTGCAGTGGTTATATAAGAGTTATACATATATACCTATAGAAATGTGTTGAAACTCAAAATTCTGAGGGAATAGCACTAGAGTAGCTTGTGCGTGTGTGTGCATGTGTGTGTGTGTGTGGGGTTTTTTTTTTCCAACTTTGATACAGCAATCCAGTTGGTATGTTGGGTAACTTCACTACTTCTCAGCTCCAGGGTTTAATCCTGAGTTTAATTGCATGTTTGTGTGCAGTTTCTGTGTATATTCTCTTTGCTTGGGCTTCCTCTGGGTTCACTGGTTTTCTCCCATCTCCCATAAACATGACAGTAGGTGGATTGGTTAAGATAAATTGCCCTGTGAATCTGTGTATTCATGCTTTTCTGAGATGGACTGGTGTTTCATCCAGGGTTTATTTTTATTTCTGACCCCTAGTGTTCCATCTGGTTCCAGGCTTTGCACTCACTGCCAACCTGATCAAGATAAAGCAGTTACTAAAGACTGCACCCCGGTCTTGTGTCAAAGATTGTTTGCTTTTATCCTTATGGTAACATTTTTACTGAATTAGCGATATTTTACAATCCATCCCAACAATTCTCATGAACTTTCTGATTAATATGCATTTAGCCATCTTAAAGCATATTATTTACCATCTACACAGAAGCTTCAAGGAGTTATAAATTCTTTATTAAGTACTCATTTTTAGGTAGGAAATGGGGTGAGAAAGGCCTAGACAATGAAGAAAAAAGCCTTAAACCTGCCTTTTGGTCCTGTAGATATAAAACGTCTTATAAACACTCATCATAATCATCATACTTATAGTCTCTTCAAGCACAGAGCTTTTATTTAAGAGCAAGACTTCCAGGGACAAACGTTAAGCAATAAAAAAAAGCTGTAGTAAATTCTGAATTCTAAGATAATAGAAATGCATTAGGTTGTTTTTCCTTAGACGTTTGTTTATGTGTAATACAGTGGAATTTGATGAATGCATTTGTATGACTGTAAGGAACTAAATAAACTGGCTAACCCACACGTTAAGGGACTTGCCCAGCTATAACCGGAGCCAATCACAGTCAGTCATTGCAGAATACATCACCTTTATTTTGTCTAAAAAAAAGAGGAAGTTGTTTTCATTGCAGCCGTAGTAATAATTGTTTTGCCTGTTGTTTATTGTTCTATTGCAGGAAAAACAAGCCTCGCAGTACAACTTCAGTGTGCACAAATTGAATGCTTACAGATGGCAAAAAAGGATACTCCAGGTATGAAATGAATTGGAAATGAAAAAAACAAAAACAAAAAAAAAACAAATAGAAATCATGAAAAACAAGTAAAGTTACAATTAAACAAATTATGTATATAGGTATACCTTGTGACCAAAAGGTTGTAGACACCCGATCATCACAGACATATGTGTATTTTGAATATAGGGGTGTGGTTTAGGGGACTACCAATCAGAAGGTTGAGTGTTTGAGCTCCAGGTCCAATAAGGTGCCACTGCTTGGCCCCTGAGCGAGGCCCTTAACCCTCAGTTATATAAAATGAGATAAAATATTACGTAGTATCATAGTTGTCATGTGAGGAGGCCTCGGGTGCATTCAGCATTCCAAATAAACAGGTTTGGGATGATTTGGAATGACGATTGCACCCGAGGCCTCCTCACATAACAACAGTGCCTGTAACTTCATTAATGCTCTTTTCACAAAATTTGCACGAATCCTTAAAATCTACATTCCAAGATGTAGAATAGGAAAAAAATCTGGAATTGGATGTTCATTACATTTACAATATTTGGCATACACCCTTATCTAGAGCGAGTTATATTTGATCTCATTTTATATAACGGAGAGTTAAGGGCCTTGCTCAGGGGCCCAGTAGTGGCATCTTATTGGTTATGTGCAGGACACTGGAGTTCTTCATGGAGCTCACTTTAAGCCTTTCAGTTTCCGGATAAAGGATATTGTAATGCTTTGGCATATAAAGACATCCGTGTGCTTCTAAATTTGTACTGAAGGTTTTGAGAAGATCCAAATATATGCGTAATGGTCAGGTGTCTACAAATGTTTGGCCATGTAGTGTATGCTGGATCTATTATGATATGAAGGTTTGTAATTTCATCTGACCTTACTGTTTGTCACTGTGAAATACCATCAAGTATCTGTGTTACATTAGAGGAATGTGTGTCTCCGCAGATTGATTTCAGCACAAAGAAGGTTTGCAATATTGAGAAAGGCATTGTGAAGAGGCAGTTTCCTTTTCAGAACATTAAAAACTGTCATGATGCTGCAGGGACCAGGTTTACAGTGTTGTTCAAGGACCACCATGACTACGAGCTGGAGGCTATGTCTAAACAGGACAAGCAAAAAGTGAGTTTGAGCATTAATGCAGCGCAGACGGTGGCTGAATAATACTAACACTAAACCAAAAAAACAGTTCCCTGTTCCTTTTCTGGAAACTGTCTGGTATAATTATTTGGGGGAAGTCGTGGCCTAATGGTTAGAGCGTCTGACTCCTAACCCTAAGGTTGTGGGTTCGAGTCTTGGGCCGTCCACGACTGAGGTGCCCTTGAGCAAGGCACGGACTCCCCCAACTGCTAACCGGGCACCGCAGCATAAATGGCTGCCCACTGCTCCGGGTGTGTGCTCACGGTGCGTGTGTGTGTGTGTTCGCTGCTGTGTGTGTGCACTTTGGATGGGTTAAATGCAGAGAACAAATTCTGAGTATGGGTCACCATACTTAGCCATATGTCATGTCACGTCGTCATGTCACGTCAATTTCTAATTTAGGTCCTTTCACTACATATTTATGTAAATATTTATAGCTAAAATAACAGTTTGAGTCATTTTGGGAAGTAGAACCTACTACATGCCATAGAAAATAACGGTAACAGGCCCAAAATAATTACAAAATAATTACAATCTCTAGTCAAAACCAACGATGAACTTTAAGATGTAGATGATGTTGAGGGACTGACCGAGCCACAATTAAAAAAGCATGTAGACTTCTACCTACTTCAGGTTTTACAGATGCTTAGTGGTTTAGTACATTTAAATGAAATAAGAAAGAAACACCTTCTGGTTATTTAGACCACTGAACAGATACAGATAGAGGAACTGCATAAGCATCCAGTGTGCTGTGCTGTAAGTTCCTTACAGTTCTAACATTCAAATATGTCTGCTCTCTCTCTCTAGATCCTGGAACTGATAAATCAGATTATTTACAGGAATACCCAACCTGTAGATATATATGCGAAGATTGAAAAGCAACCAGTGTCCCCGAAATGTCTTCGCGAGGGCCAGCTGCTTCTGCAGCGAGGAGGGCTGGCATCATTCAAATGGAAGAAGTACGGTCATGTGTAGCTTCTGTTTATTCTCTTCTGCTTTAGCATCATTATTCAACACACAGTTCACGGCTTTTTTTGGTAGATGCTAGACAAAAATGAAATTGTATATTGAATAGAATTATAGTGGAAATGAACTTAAACCACACAGGGCAGGCAAAGGATAGGTACACTGACTTACATACCATTTTTAACCACCTTGCTGATTTAGATGAGGAACAGGTGTATTTACACTGACCAGTAGTTCAGTAGTCAGGCCACTGATTAGGAAGTCAGATATTTTCTCTCTCTCGCTCTCTCTCTCAATAATAAATACCGCAATAGATGCACTGCAAAAAACAGGGAGTGTCAACGTTCCTTATTGGAAATGACGCCATATTTCCTGAAGCCTCTCACAGCAAAAAAATGGCACACAAACTCTCAGCCATCTCTGTTGTCTTTGTTATAGCTCTTAAACGATTACTTATGCAAGTGTTTTTTAATTTTATTTGATGGTTTATATACTATTCGTTTGATTCGAAGTGTTTAGAGATAAAAAAAAAAAAAACAACGACACTAGATAGCATACGATCGTGCTTTAAGTACCTTGACAGAAACAAACTCTCAGATTTATTAAGCTCTCAAATTTATGCTATATGTTTTATAGTCACTGATAAGGAAAGTAAATAGTCACCGAAAATCGAGTCATAATCAGTGTCCTAATGTGTAGTGAGCCAGGATCCATAGCAGTGCCTTTACTGGTTGTGTACACAACATAGGCATCTGTGATTGAGACACAGCCTTGGACAACATTTAATGAATTATATGACTGAAAGTGTTTTGAAGAGAAGTTTAGTTTATAGCAATGTCTGCGAATACTTATACAATCCCATATATTTTAGCCTTGCTTCAAAATGATGGACTATTTTCTGTAGCTTCATGAAACACAATTCCAGCTCAGTCCATTTCACTTGCAGGTTATAGCACTACAAAATGTGGAAAAAAGCAAATGTAGTGAGCAGTTATGCAAAAATGTATGCAAAAGATACTAAAACAATCAAATATAGTAAAAAGCATACAAAAGAAAAAAAATAGGCAAGGTAAATACTTTTGTGATAAGTAAGGACTGGTTTGAGAATTCAGAAGGGAAATTATAATACGTTGTAAAGGGAATTGAAAAACATGAGGTATCTGGACAAGGAAGTAAATGACTTCTAAAGAAGAAACAGGTGGAGGTAACAATGTATAATAGTTTCCCTAATGTCAGTGACCGTTTTAAGGGAGTGTTTAAAAAGCATGACTGTGAGATGGTGATGTTGAACACTGCGATGCTGTGAATGTTCTGGACTTTTATGTGATCCAGAATGAATATTTTATTGGCCAGGTATGAAGCACATCTCTATACAGGACACCTGACCCTGCTATCGACAACGCATTGTGAATATGAAGATGAGGATGATGTACCCCCGGCGTCCTCCACCCTGCCAATCATCATTCACTTCTCCGACGGCAATGCCAGCGTAGAGAGCCACTGCACTATTGACTCTATGTTTATGCTACTCACTAACAACAATGAGTTCCAGTGAGTTTTTTTTAGGTCTTAGGAAAAAATTCTTCACAAAAATGATTCGATTAACTGACATCCGGTAATGTTAAAGGAGAATCTGAACTCTGTTATCTTTTCAAGCTTCCAGATTCCAGCAAACGAACAGACGGATACAAAGGTCATTAGGAACGAACGGGATGACTGGGTTAAAGCTATTAACAGGTTATGCATGGACTGGAAACACAGCTCTCAGCACGTGTATGAAGAACTCAGAGAATCTGTCAAGACTGAAGGAGAAACTAAAGAGTGTCTGTCTGACCATGAGATAAAACCAGAGGCTGACAGAGTGCAGAACAATCATGGGGTTACTGAATGTCCACCGCTGCCAAAACCCAATATATTGGCTGAAAATGTATCTGCTCCATTGCTGGAGCCAGTGCTCGAACTGTTGTGCTCTCCTGCTCTGGGGTCAGAGCATCTACACAAGTTAAAGGAACCAGTGAAATCTCCAGAGCCAGAGGCACAGCTTGCAACTGTGACAGCACCGGTGTCTTCTTTAGCCCTGATTCCTGCTCCTCCTCCTCCATTGCCACCTCCTTTGCACATGAAAGGCAATCTAAAAACACAGAAAAAGAGAACCAAAGCCTTTCACTGGGATGTCTTAATGCAAGACAAGGTACTATATTTAAAGTATTGTGCTAAAGACATAAAAACTTGTGCTGTTGAAAACTTTTGCTTTGAAACTAAAACCCTTTCAAACGTAATTAAATGAAATGTTTCTAAATAGAACAGAAGAGAAAGGTAAAGAAGAAGAAAGGTCAAAAGTATAATGTAAATCATATATTTGGTGTGTGAACTGCACCTATCCTATTCTCATAGTTCTATTTCCTTTCATTCCTGACCAACAGGACGATTTATTTAGGAGCTAGTAGAGTTTCCAGTGTCTTTGTTCCCTAACCAAGTTCTAGCAGGTACGTAGTTGGAAAACAGGGTAGTAACAATAACCCCATATTAGGTAGCTTATAAAAGGTCCCCACTACTTTACACTCAACCTTATTCTTATTCTGGTCTTGTCCAGGGGTTGAGGAAGTGGCTTCAAGGTGCAGAGTGTGTGTTTATTTCTTGCTATTGTTAAATCAAGCATAATTTTACTGTGTGGAAGTATAAATCGAGTTGAAGAGCATTGATGAGGATAACCACGTGTGTGACATTCCAATAGTAGCATCCATGAGGGGTCACGGTTCTCAAGGTGATGGTTTTTCTGTTGGCATGGAAACAGTCAAGGAAGGCTACCTTTAAGGTCCAGTTGTTTGGTTGTTTTAAAAAAATTGCTCCAGATATTGTGCAGATTTTTGTTTTTTTTAGACCTCAAATTATTCATAGGCCTGATTATACAATGGACCATTTTTGTTGAACAGAACACTACATGACCGAATGCTTTGTATTTTCCCTGAGCTCATATATTTAAGGCTTGAGTCTGTGAACTGTTATTTGGATCGTTCATGCCCGTGGTTTATTTATTGCAGGTTCCTGTGGGGAAAATGAAGTTATTGACTGTTTTTTCTGCTATTACAGATTGCGAAGTCATTGTGGACGCGGGGAAGTCCTCGAGAAATTGAAATCGACACATCGCGTCTGTATGAGCAATTTGGAGTCAAAGACTCGGGGCAAATTTCTACCGCAGAGTCCAGTAAGCATGCTGAAATCCTGCTGAATGCGAAAGTCGCGCACAACTTCAGTGAGTATCCACAAAATACACCTTACAAATATCGTTATTTTGTGCTAACAGAGAAGTGATAATGTATATGGATAGTTTAATTAAACTGTAAAGTACACCATATACACTTACTTACTACTTTATTAGGAACATCCAGACACTTTTATACAGTTCTCCAATCAGACAATCAAGTGGCAGCAGCACAATGCATAAAATCATGCAGATAAAGATCAAGAGCTTCAGTTAATGTTTTTATCAAACATCAGAACTAACCAAAAGTGCGATATCAGTGACTTTAACTGTGTTGTTGATGCCAGATGGGCTGTTTTGAGTATTTCAGAAACTGTTGAACTCCTGGGATTTTCACACACAACACTCAGAATGGTGCAACAAACAAAAAAACAAACCGTTTGCAGGCCGTCTGCAGGCTGAAACACCCTGTCACTGAGACAGATCAGAATATTACCAGACTTCTCTGAGCTGACAGGAAGAGTATAGTAATTCAAATAATCAATCTTTACAACCGTGGTGAGCAGAAAAGCATCACAGATATGCATCAAACCTTGAGATGGATGAGCTACAACAGCAAAAGACAACATCAGGTTTTTCTCCTGTCAGCTAAGAACAAGAATCTGAGGCAGTCATGAACACAGACTGACTGAAACTGGACAGTTGAAGACTGGAAAAAGACTGGGTGATTTTTAACTGTCCATTTTTGGTCAGTCTGTTCCAATGATAGCCTCAGATTCCTGTCTTGGCTAACAGGAGAGGAACCTGATGTTGTTTTCTTCTGTTGAGGCTTATCTACCTCAAAATCCAATATTCTTATCATCATGGTTGTTAAACATGATTATATGAGTTACTGTAGACTTTCTGTGATTCAGTGATTTTGTTTTTGACACTGTTATTAATAAAATAGACATCATGATTTAAACCTTCCTCTCAAACTCAAGCTATGTAGCCTTCCTCTACTTAGAATATTTTAGTTAGAAAGTCTTGAAAATCATCTCAGAAAAATTAGTTATGTCATGTTCCCACGGAAATACACCTGATATCCGTTGTAAAATACGGCGGTGAATCATTAACTGTTCCTGTGGTCTGAAAAGGGAAGTTCACATTCACAAACCCGAGAACATAAACGAGTGTGAATCGTTCTGCATGGAGTTTCTAACCATGTTAGATATACAGGAAGACACTCACGGCGGTTGTTCTTTCCTTAGAAGGCCTCATGAAAATATTGCTTATTCTATACAGGCATGTGAAAAAAATAGGACACGCAATTAAATACTCAGTTCTTTATTAATACAGTAAATGCCAACATTTCAATTTCTGATCTTGTTTTAATTTGTACCTGTAGATAAAAATCACTTTGTTTTCACTTATTATACAAAAGAAATCAACAAAAATGAGTATTTGATCAGAGGAAAAAGTTAGAACACCATGTGCCCTAATAGCTAGTGTTTCTCCCTTTGGCTGAAATAACCTCAATGTGACGTTTCTTGAAGCCATCTACCAGTTTCTAACATTGACTGGAAAAAGGTTTCCTTCTCTCCTCAATGCAGAATTCTTTCAGCTGTGTGATGTTTGAGGGGTTTCTTCAATAGGATTTAGACCTGGGCTTTGACTAGACCATTCAAGGACTCTCCATTGTTTACTTTTCAGCCAGTCCTTAGTGGATTTAATGGTATTTTTTGTCATGTTTGAAGATACAGTTCCTCTTCAGCTTAAATTTTTGGACAGATGGTCTCACAGAGGTTCCTCAGGCACCTTCTAATACATTGTAGAATTCATAGTTCTATGATGATGAGCTGGTGAGGTCCTGCTGCAGCAAAGCATCCTCAAACCATAACACATTCACCTCCATGTTTCACAGTTGGTAAAAGTTCTTTTGCTGAAATGCTGTATTTTGTTTACGGAAAACAAAACACATTATTCCAGAAGTCTTGGCCTTTGTCTCTGTGGTCTTTGGCAAACTTCAGTCTTGCCCTCATGTTCTTCTTAGACAGCAAAGTTTTCTCCTAACACACCTTCCATGATAATTAAAGTTGTTCAGTCTATTTCTGATTGTAGATTCATGCACTTTGACATTAACTGTAGCAAGAGCTTGCTGTATGTCCCGTGATGATATTTTAGGGTTTTTGGAGTCTCCTTTAAGCATCTTGTGGTCTGCTCCTGTGGTGAGTTTGCTTGGATGTCCTGACCTGGCCACGTTGGCAGTTGTTTTAAATGTTCTCCACTCGTAAATGATTTTTGGCTGATTACAAATTCTTTTAAGATCTTTTAAAATCCCTTACCAGTATCACTCATAAGCAGTGTTGTGCTAGTTACTAAGAAATAGTAACTAGTTACCGTTACTAGTTACTTCATTCAAAAAGTAACTCAATTACTTTGTTGATTACTTAAACCAAAAAGTAACGCGTTACTGTTAAAAGTAACTTTTTAGTTACTTTTTTAAAGAACGTTCTTTTAAAGTTCCCATTAATGCCCTTTTATGCGTTATGGTCCATACAAACACAAAGCTGTTTGTTGATCTGTCCCTGGCTAACAGTCAGGTTAAAATCTAGTCGCTGTTGTTTGGCTGGAGGGGCTTGACTCACTTCGAGTGTGTCCATCGACACCGGGTTAGCTTCTAGCTTTGTCGTCGCATGTAGTTTCTACCTCCAGATCGGAGTTACTGTTTATCGCAGTAGATAGGACCTTTGAACCAGAAAGACACAGCTTACATTTGACTAAAAGGTTTTTGTCTTTATACTCAACTAAAGTGAAATAATGAGCATATTTCCACTTTGAGAAACTCGTCTTGCTCTCGCCTTGACTCGTCATTACTGCCGCACATACTTGAATAAACGGAAACACACCCACAGTGCGGCGTCTTCGTGTTTACAGGTTGGCATCCACCAATCCTACAATACGTCGCTGCTGTAAACAGGTTAGGCTGTAGGCTACACTTCATGCTCTGTAACAATGTTCTAATAATTTGTACCTGCTGTGATACACCTGTAGATCATTTTATCATTTTATTATTATTATTTTAAGTACAAATAAATGTGGGGTATCCTTTCCTTTTCCTTATAAGAAATTGTATTTTTTGAAATTACATTTTAAAGAATATTTAAAAAAGACTTTTCTTAGGTTTTATTTGTTTAGTTATATTAATTGAATGCTTTTTTCACAAGACTGTATATGTTTGTTCTATTAATTTCACTGCATTTGTATAAATTGTGCAAAAAATCATTCAGAGGTTGACAGTACATCCTTGCATAACACTATTCTGTCACATATAAATTCAACAGTAAAGTTCTTTCTTCGCATATCCCAACTTTGGAGGTTGAGGTCAGAGCACAGGGTCAGCCATGATACAGCAACCCTGGAGCAGGGAGGGTTAAGGGCCTTGCTCAAGGGCCCAACAGTGGCAGCCTGGCAGTGCTGGGGCTTGAACTTCAACCATCCAATTAACAACCCAGAGCCTTAACCACTTGAGCCACCACTGTCCCTATGACGTCATGAAGCTGAAGGTCTTGCTCTTTAATTTAGGCATTAATAATCTTCACAATCGATTAACTCCAATGCCTGGGAATTGGGAGGATGGCCTGCATTGTATTTTCGTTTTGGAGAAATAAGTTGACTGTGAGGTGAGTATTTGTGTATCTTGCAGAAGCAATCACGGCAGATGTGTTATTGATCCCCGTGGAAGGATTAGGGCAACATGAACAGCACAACAAGCCAATAAAACCCAACAGCGGATCACTTAAGGATAACGTCACATTTCACAAAACTCCACTCAGATAACTTTTCAGCATATTGTTAAGCAAGACAGATAAAGAGGCTTTGAGAGCGAGTCGATAGTTTTTTTGATTACATATTTGCAGTTGAAAAAAAAAAAAAAGAAGGAAGAGGAAGATAAAGTGCTTAAGCTATTTCTTGCGTTAGTGTGATTCCTTTCTGGAAGAGCTGGTTTGCAATCAGCATAACAGAGAATTGTGTGCTCGTATGAATAATTATTCACACACCACTTCCTTGACATTTTAGGATGTTTTGGATATCTCTCAAAGCTTCCGAGACGTTGTATAACTCAAACACTTATATGTTTATAGTTGCGTAAACTTACCAACTTACCAGAGTAACAGACTGAGTTGTGTCTTGCAGAAGGAAGATTTTATCACTGCCACCAGATGGCATTATATCAACAATGACTGACGGTGTAATACTGAACAATATCGCAATATTGGGGGGAAAAAAAGGTTACCTCTGTGGTTTCAAATGATTACATTTTATGGATTCGGGCTAATAGCACTGCAAGAAATACATTGGTATCATTGGAAAGGGGGCAAATATTAGAGCAGAAATCTTTTCCCTTTGTGAATTTGTGAACGAGTCACCCCCCATTGATCACTCTTAGATGATGGATTGAAGATGTCATCGGATATGCTACTACAACGCCACTGTGCTTCTAGCGATTCTTTTTAGGAAACCCAGGAAAGGAATAAGCTTATTGCAGGATAAAGCAGGGCTCTGACTTTTGTTATTGAACTAAGACAACATGGAGCTTCTGCTATCAAGCACTTCACTGCGTAGGATGACAGGCATAGTCTGCTCTTTTCTTGCATCCCTGCACTGAGCTATGATGTCTCAATTAAAAAAAAAAATAAATAAAAGAAAAAAATTAGGAGACAATGCTGAACCTTAAATCTGCAGAATGTACATCGCTTCCTAGTCACGGTCCAAATATACTGAACATTATTAAGAGCAGTATAAATATTCTACCAGCTCATTTATTTTGTGAATAAATATTTGTAATGCATTTTTATTGCACATTAAACAGCAATATCCCTATCTCCATTTTATTCATCTGCCTCTGAAACAACTTATAAAAATGGTGTAAAGCTATATTATTTTGGAGCTACTAAGCACTTTCAACCGTTAGGATGAAATATACTAGATTTTAGGATCACATGGATGCAGACGTAAAGTGGGAATTAGCTTTAATACTAAGTTTAAAGCAGCGTTTTTGTACATAAGCCTTTTCTAATGCATCTGCAGTGTATTTGCTGGACCTGACATTTCTCTCTCAAAGCATGACAGAAAATCTCCACTTAAGGAGATAAGTAACTACGCATCTTTACTAACCAATTTGTTTATTATTATAACAACTTTATTTTTTTTTTCTTTGTTGTGACCAAAAATGTTTGATTTTGCAGTAGATATTATTTTTTATATTTAAGTATTTGGTCACAAGTACTTTGCCATTTTTATTTTTTAAATGAAAACTACTGAAATTGGTGAAATCTTAAGGCTCCTCCCAGTGAAAACATATATAATTACTTTCATTGGTAGCTGTACTAATGACGAATATGAATCGAAGGGGGCTTTGGCTGAACGTTCGTTGAGATGACATCACACGATTTGACTTAGTTCAATTCTGCAGAAATTCTGAGGTCATTTTGAAGTTGCAAGCTCCTCTGAAATTCCTGGTCCTCATGAAATCTTGGGAGGGACTGACCATGGATGGGAAGCATGTCCTTCACAGGGTCAGTAGGTCAGTATATAGCAACCAGTCCACATACTGGCATTTTGGAGTCTAAACGAGATTAAACCCACATGATTATGTAGAAATGTGAAACTTCACATAGACTGTATCCTGAGCTTTGGTTTCACCTCAAACCCTAACAGTTGAAAACATAGCCTCATGTCTGAAAAGACAAAGATTTATAGCATCATTTACAATACTTTTAAAAAAAAAATGTATACAGAAGTCTGTTTTTTCATACATGTACCAACACTTTAACATCTGCTTACATTATAAGAGAATTTTGACTAAATGGCTTTCTCACTATTTTTCTCAGTAAAAGGAAACATCAAATAGAAATTGCCCATCAAGTACAGATGGAGAATATAGTGGTTAGTTTGAAAACATTGTAGTATTACTTTAGTATGCATGAATAAAGTTGCACTGTGCCTTTTAGTAAGTCCCCATGCACGTCAAACAGGAGGTTAACCTCAGGCATGTCCAGTCTGACAGCAAGAACAAGAGAATGTATGAGCCGCAAGTGTCTCAGCACCAGCCTGGCAGAAAAAAAAAAACATGTCAGTGCACACAGCACAAATAGGAGACGAACATGAAAAATGCATGACACCCTCACTGGCCTGTTTGTTGGCCTCCGACACAGGTTATCCCTTAGGCAATCTGTCTTCCAGCAAAGCTGTGAGAAGGGGAAGAGCCTAGAGAAGGATTCATAAATGTAAAAAATACATGTTTACCAGTAATAACGTAACAGGTGTCAGCCATCCATGTAAGAAAAAAACAAAACTAGATTTGTAAAGTTCGTCGCGACAAACTTTGATGTTGGCTTTGACGAGGTAAGTATTTGCAAAGGCCGGTGCTTTTTGGAGGCGAGTGGACATAAGGGTCAGTGTTACTTTTGGAGGCAAGTGGACAGAAAGATAGGGTGCCAAAACATTTGGAGGCAAGTGGAGACGAGCATGTGACGTCATCCAAATACTCCTGAGGAAGTTCCCCTCATTAGGCTGAGTGTTTTGATATGTCACATGTTCATGTTGTGCCAATTTTTGATTTTCACGTGACATCACGTGACATCATCAGAATACCAGTGAGGAAGTTCCCCTCATTGTGTTGAGTGTTTTGATATGTCACATGCACATGTTGTAAAAAGTTTTTTGATTTTGCATATTTTGGGGGCGGGGCTGTGGCACAACTGAAAGGCCAGTCGGTACACCAATTTAAAAGTTTGTTCAGAGTATCACCCTAAAGGAGCTGGCCGAGTTTGGTGTGGATAGTTCGAAAGCTTGCCGAGTTATAAACCTCCAAAATTTATAATGGGAGTCTATGGGAAAAAAGGCCACTTTGAGACCCGGTACCGGAAGTACCGGTACTCGGATCGCTTAGAAAAGCAACAAACTTCAGACCAGGATCTACAAAATATCCGAATTTGGTGCATGTGGCTCGAAAGCCCTAGGCCGCATTATATTTTATATATTTTTGTCTAAGCTGAAATAGGAAAACAGAATGTTGGCTTCTACAAAGTACAAAGGCCTTCTACAAAGGCTTCTACATAATGAGTGATTCAATTAGCCTTAGAGCATTTACAGACAAGATAGATTATCAGGTGATTTTCTCAGTAATTACTTAAAAGTAAAGCCATTCAGCACACAGTATCGCTTAATGTATTGAATGGACACAGATGGCAAAGTGTTAACTTAATACAGAAGAACCTTGAAGAGGTTAAATGACCTGATATGCTTTTTTATAAGACAAATTGTATAAGTGGACACGCGAAGGTAAATGGCACTCAATTTGTCAGGTTAGTGCTCATATATAAGATTTATAACCTAGTTGTTGTTAAACAAGCATGGTACCCCATTGCTTATCCACTGAAGAGAATTACTGCACGATAAATCATGCATGTTAATAAATGATAATACGTTTGTCCTTGCATTGACAGAGTGCTAGCTAGCATTCAAATAGGTCCTGTCATCCATTTGTAATTCTGTGGAAGGCACAATATTAAAGCTCTAACATAAACAAGGACAAACTCTGATTTGGGGGTATTCTCATACTTATCAAAAGGTATATTAAAACGTATCTCTCATTTATATTGTTCTCAGGTAAGCTGTACAGATTATAGATACAGATACATGTAGAATGCTCAGCTTTTAGTTACTCTTTTTCTTTCCACTGGATCGAATCTTAGTTCAATGGTAGTTTCAGTGAAATGTGTTTTATGTGAAATAAACTCTTGACAAATAAACTCTTAAACTCTTGTCTCTTCTGTGACATAAACTAGACATTACATTTGTTCTATAAATATTCCCCATGAAAGTTAAATGAGCATACATGCAAGTTTTAAGCATGAGGTAGTGTCAAGCAAGTGTCACTAGTTCAAAAGAAAAGAGACTTGTTTCCTTCTCAGGGAACCGGATTACATACATAACTTGGTGCAGTTTTCTTCTGAACCAGTGGATTTTTCCTCTGTGCTTATCAAGCAGAAATAACCAACTTGTCACCCAGCAATTATTACTTCATATGAGCAGTGGATAAAAGGACTCAGCTTTGCTAACTCAGCTTCGGTTATTCTTATGAACCTGAGGCACTAAGGGGCCTGCTGGTCCTCCAGTTGCAGAACTATGATCACATACAGATTCCTTACATTCTAGACTCCCAGGGTGATTTTCTTTGTATTCAGTCTATACTGCAAATCAAAGTTGTAACAAGAGCTCCTAACATATCCTGAGACAATGGCGTTCACAATTAGTGACAAAATCATATGGATGTAATGAGAATCCCAAAAGCCTTGTACATAGAAGTTAGAAACTCCCATTGTATTTGGTGCTGACCATTAAATCTCTTGTTGTTGGGATAATTTTTATGTTGTAAGGCTACCAGGTTCTCTACCAAGCATACTGAGCTCAACTCTAGTGCTTTTGCATTTACCAATTAAGCCATTAGGCATGCGTTCTTGTGGAACAGTCTAGTCCAAGGGTGTCAAAACTTATAAGCAAAGGGCCGGTGTTGAAGCAGGTTTTTATTCCAACCAAGCAGAAGCCATACTCGAGCTTAATGAAAACCAAGGGCCGCTGATTAAACAGGTGGAATCAGACGTGGGTCCTGCTCGATTGGAACGAAAACCTTTACACACACCAGTGGATTTGTGTAATATTTGTGGATAAGATTTGACACCTTTGTTCTAGTCAGATGCTTGGTATACTTCAAAATGGGAACAAGTGAGCCAGTCGTTAGTTAGCTTTATATTTAGTTTTGGCAGCTCATTCTGCAGCAGCAGCTGAGATAACCTGAATCGAGATAATCTTATGCTTTTAGAAACAGCTGCTTTTGATACCATTGATCACAGTATTTTGATTCCCAGTTGTGTCATTGTGTTGGTATTAAGAGTGTTGCTCTGGAGTGGTTTAAATCCTATATATCTGACAAAAGGTTTTCTGTCAACCCAGGAGACTTTTTGGACTTTTCTCCTGTATTGTGGAGTCCCTCAGGGGTATATTCTTGGCCCAATGTTATTTTCCCTTTACATGCCTCCACTGGGGTCTATTCTAAGGAAGTATGGCACTTATTTTTATTATCATGCAGATGAAATGCAACTTTATCTGCCATTGAAGCAAAATTTTATAAACTCTCAAAATGTATTGCTGGACTGCCTAAAACATATCAAAGCGTGGATGGCCTTGAATTTTTTACATTTTAATGGGAGTAAAACTGAAATTGAGCTATTCGACACAAAGTTCACAGGTCACCTTAACTCAGAATTAGGCTTACTAGTTCCTTTTATTAAATCCTCTGTTAAAGATCTGGGTGTAATTATAGACAGCGATTTTAAATTTGACAAACAGTTAAATTCTGCAGTTAAAGCCAGTTTCTATCAGCTATGACTTTAAGGTTTAATCTAATGCTGCAGCAAGGCAAGGGCATATTTCTCCCATACTAGCTTCTCTTCTTTGGCTTTCAGTGCATTAATGAATTTAAAATGTTATTGTTTGTTTTTACATTTTTGAATCCTTGTGTGGCCCAGCTTATATTTCTGAAATGATTAAATTATATGTTTCATCAAGGTCCCTTAGGTCTGCAGATAACTTTCTCTTGGTTGTCCCTAGAGCAAGCACGAAGCATAGGGGTGATTAAGCATTTGCACTTGCTGCTCCTGAACTCTGGAATTCATTGGCATTTTCGGTGAGGGTGGCCCCAAAACTGTCTGTTTTTAAATCTAGTCTTAAAACCTATCTTTATTCAGTTTAGAAGTTTGTGTGTTGTCTTTTTCCTTTGCTGTTTCACTGGACTTTTTTGTCCAGAAACTTGAACTTGAAACTTGAGGCTATCAGCAACCCCTGCAAAGGTTGGCCACAAGCCTAAAGAAGAGCCACTGAGAGTACTTTAGGGTCTCTGTTTCTAAGCAAGCCACCCATAGTCAGTATCTCCAAGCTCTACAATGCACATCTTATGCATTGATAGTAACAGCTGCTGCATTTGCTGTGGTCTCCTTAACTCTTTACTCCTGCTTGGTAAAAGTCAACAGCTTACAAAGCCTGCAATTGTCATGCATCACTATCAGCATTATGCCGCACCTAGGGCAAGACTCTGTAGGTGACTGATGAACGCTTTACCAGTACCAAGCAATTGGGGCATTGCTCATCATCTAAAAGAGCAAACAGTTTACCATCCTGCCTATCTAGGCTTCCTGTCTTTTCTAATGGCAGTCAATTTTGGCAAGAATAGCAATATATCAAATACTAGACGTATCCTCATGCAGTGTGCACGCAGTGTGTGCATTAATGGGTAATTCTTAGACTGTAGATTTTGTGTACTGGATTTTATTTGAAACTCCACCATTTGAACATCAGCTCCAAATGAGAATATAGCAGGATGCCATTATATACAAGACAAGTGAGGTCATGGTCACAAGGTGATGACTTTACTATTTGTACTGGGCAATTAAATAAGCACACAATCCTAAATGTAAGAACAGTTGAATAGAAAACACTTTAAACTTTTTTTTTCAGGAATACATTTTCGTTCATTTTCTACCGCTTATCCGAACTACCTCGGGTCACGGGGAGCCTGTGTCTCAGGCGTCATTGGGCATCAAGGCAGGATACACCCTGGAAGGAGTGCCAACCCATCGCAGGGCACACACACACTCTCATTCACTCACGCACTACGGACAATTTTCCAGAGATGCCAATCAACCTACCATGCATATCTTTGGACCGGGGGAGGAAACCGGAGTACCCGGAGGAAACCCCCGAGGCACAGGGAGAACATGCAAACTCCACACACACAAGGCGGAGGCGGGAATCGAACCCCCAACCCTGGAGGTGTGAGGCAAAACGTGCTAACCACTAAGCCTCCGTGCCACCCAGGAATACATTTTTAAGTATTTATCTTTTTAGCATGCAGCTTTATACATAGTTACTCTAGAATTATTGGCACTCTTGTTATTGTAAAAAAAAAAAAAAAAGCTTTTTTCACTTAATTCTTGAACCCGGAGAAAAGGAAAACTTTTTTTTTCTTTTTACGTAACTTTGAAAATACTGTCTTAAATTGTCTCCATACAGTATGTCCAAGTAATGGAAATTGTAGCTCATTTTAACGAAGGTTGCCAGTAATTTTGCCAATGAAAGTTCAATTGCTCACTTGCTTATTTAAGGTAGTGCAAACTTCTGGTGGTAATGTAGTAGTTGAGTCATGAGCAGAAAACATGAGGAGTTCTCAGAAGTGAAGAAGTGCAATCACACATTCAGGAAATAAAGTGTATAATTTTCCTCCGAACTAAAGTATTGCATAAAAGGCCAAGATCAACCCCCCAGGTAGAGAATTACGTGTTAGTGCTTCGGCAAAGGATTTAAAAAAATCATCCAGCACAAATGTGGCTCCTTCAGAATGCATAAATAAAACACTTTTCTTTGCTCTGACAATAACAGAAGCAGTCGCTATTACTTGGCTTAAGACCAGTTAAGTGAAACCTGTAGTGCGTACTAGCTTTCTTACTGTAACTGCCATAAGAAACTACAGGTGGAACCGTTTTTTATAAACGGCCATCAGTAGGTCACTGATTGTAGTTACAGTTTTCTTGCTATTATGTTGATTTTCTGGTTCTGAGTAACAATTCTGTCACTTGGTTTACCACAACATCTAGCAGTTTTCTACACGATTAAAATTTTTTTTTAATTTATTCTCACCTAATATACTCCATATGTACTGTGTGGTATTCTCATCCATTGAATGATACAGCAGTAGCACTGGATTGCTTTAGAGTTACATTTTAAGGTATATAACACACAGATTTGACTTTTTCTGTGTCTGTCTGTCTGTAGAATCTGTGTTGTGAATCTGGCAGTGTTCACTGACTGGCCCAGCTGTGTCCTTGTTTGGCTCAGTGCATTAAATAAAGAGCGAACCCATGATTAGACTTCATTCGCAGGCTGGATTAAAAGAATTTTTGCTTTTTTTTAGTAATGTCCCCATTTGAAATAGGAAAGAATAAAGGTTCACACTGCTTTTCTTGACTGTGCCCTTGAACCCGGTACTTCTGAGGCAAAGCATAATTGTTTCGCTGTAATGAGTACTTTGCTTCATTTATTAAATGTTGCTGCAGCTCGGAATATTCATGACCTGTCTCTGCTTCTCCTATACAGCAAGCCAAGGTTATTAGGTAAAATAAAATTCTCATCAATTCAGATTTGGTATAATATGAATCAACTTGCAGGTAGACCCCTAAGACTTGCAGGCAGAGGTAATTATGCTTAGGGCTTTTTTTGCCTTCCAAATGCATCTGGAGATTTTTCATCATAGGTGGGAAGATTTCCTGTCAGAAGGAATGCAATTCAGTGTGTGAGTGTGTGTGTGTGTGTGTGTGTGTGTGTGTGTGTGTGTGTATAAAAACTTTTTTTTCTTCCACTATTTTCACAGATATTTTCCTCAAAAGTTTCCCAGTGCAGCCTAAAGAGCTCAAGGACAAATTGTTCATTGTTGATGAGGGTGAAGGAGGCCTGTCTGACGAACACATTGCTTCTCTCAGGAGGTATGAAAAAACAACAACAACAAACAAAACAACCCCTCACCATACAAATCCATCGCTGCTGACAATACTTATACATTTAGATATATAATAACAGAAGCCCTTCTGTGATTTTTATTTTCATTTCTAACCTGCTGAAAAACCCCACTTCAACAGCAATTTGAAGTAAACCAGGCTTGCTAAAACAAAATGCTTGAAATACAGTAAACTATAATCATCTAAATTGTCTTGGATAACTTTTGTGTTTTTCATTCTGAGACGAAACAATTACTCCACTAGTCATCAGTAAGAGCAAAATTCAACATTTATAGTTTGGCTGTGACAGCTGTAGGATGTCAACGTCTTTGTGTATGCGGTATGAGAGAAGCTATTAGCTTGATGGAACATGATAGCTCAGGTAAACCTGATAGGTCTGTATTGCAATCTGATAAATGCTTGGATCAGGCTATTGATATCTACGCTTCCACTTTATAAAGTTAATGGCTCATCATATATCTGTCTTTATACAGATCACATAGACAACATGATTAAGAATACTATAGGCATGACTATTATATTAACATTATTCACAACTTTTGAAACCTAAAAAAATATGCAACCAACAGATAGATGTAAGGATAGAAGCAGTTTTTTTTTTTTTTATAAAAGCTTGTCCTTTCAAAAACGCTATAGTCCAGGATATGGAAGTGACCTTAATGGAGCCAAAAGAGGCCAAGTCATTGGTAGATCATGTCAGGTATAAAAGGCAATGCAGGTAGGAAAGAAAGTCTTTCTTTTAATGCTAATGATAAAGAACGTATGCTGGAACCTTTTATCAGAGTGGCTCAACGATGAAACTTTTATTAGTTGGTATTTGAAGAGACAGAGAATATTAAGCAAGCTGAAAGCTGGAATAAATGCTTTCTCTGCTTGGTTGATTTTCATTTTTGAGAACCATCTTCAGAAATGCGTTCTAGATTTACCTGCTGGAGGGAAAAGGGCACTCTAAGTACACGCTGCTTTTTAAATCCAACCATGATGTAGATTTGCATGAAGATTTGAGTGGTCCCCGGAAACACGAGCCATATAGATGCGATGTGCACAACATGGGCTGCAATATTAATGGTTGTTGACTGTAGAGTTTCTGCCGCTTTGTGTAGGTGTGTCCCATGGCTCATGAAATAATTAGATCTTTGGTTTTGGATTTGAAACGCTAAAATGGCTGTGAAAAGGGTGTATTTGAAGGGGAACGAATTGACTTTGGGTGTAAAAATAGGTGGAAAGTTCAGCAGTCTGGGTAATTTATGCAAGTTGACGAGGAACATTAGGCCTGATTTGTTTTTAATCATCTGTTGATTTCGCAAGAAAAATGGGAAAATGACCAAAGGGGACAAAAGAAGAGGATTGTTTTATGGGCTTGTGAAATGTAAATAAGGTTTGCAGCATCAATGTATTCTACACAGTTCTACACAGTTCATTCATCTTCTACCGCTTATCCGAACTACCTCGGGTCACGGGGAGCCTGTGCCTATCTCAGGCGTCATCGGGCATCAAGGCAGGATACACCCTGGACGGAGTGCCAACCCATCGCAGTCTACACAGTTCATTACACAGAAAGTATCAGTACTTGGAGAAAAGCTCTCAGTGTAGAGTTGTGTAGGATTTTTTTTCTGGGTTAACCAAATTGTTCCAACCTGCCAAAGACAAGTAGATACAGTAGATGGACAGTAGATGGACTTGACACTGTACATCTGCTAAGAGTGAATCCAGGGTGTCTTCCTGGGCTTGAAAACGGCCTTTTATCAAGATAAAGCAGTTACTGAAGTTGCAGGAATGAATGTTTAATGAAGTTAGAAAAAAAGGAAAGGTATTACAGTCATGTGGAAAAGAAAGTACACCCTTTTGAATTGTATGCTTTTATATATCAGGACATAATATAAGTCATTTGGTGCTTAGCAGGTCTTAAAATGAGGTAAATACAACCTCAGATGAGTGACAAGACCCGACACATATTACATCGTCATTATTTATTTAACAAAAATGAAGCAAATATGGAGAAGCCGGCTGTGAAAACGTAAGTACACCCTGTGATCTTATAGCTTGTAGATCCAATTTTAGAAGCAAAAACTTTGCTTCATTTCATTGAGCTATTGTATTTCTATAGCACATTTAACAACAGACATTTCCACAAAGGGGTTTTACAGAAATATATAAATTAAGGATTATTAATTATTTTATCATTTTATTCCTAATGAGCAAGGAAGAGGTCACATTGGCAAGAAAAAACTCCCTAAGGAAAAAACCTGGACAAGAACCAGACCCTGATTTTCTTTCTTGTATAACGCAGCTTTGATACTATAGTAGGATCCAGCAGATCTTAACAGCAAGAATGTAACACGCCAAATGAAGTTCGAACACTTTCTCACTTGTTGAACCAACTGTGCTTACCATTAAAGTCCATTAAAAAATTGTTATAGCTGTCAGTGGAAGTGAGGATGTGTGGATTATTTTCAAGGTTTACCGTATAATCCATACTTATATATATTTAATATTGCCTTCAGAATTCATAGTATGGTTTTTGTGTAAATTCACGGAACAATCTTATGGTTCTGCGATAAATGGGTGCTCTGCATACAGTGCTATCCTGATCACGGTAAAGAGTTAAGAGCATTCACTTACTGTATGACGCCCACAAAACTCCATAAAACGTGCGTTGGGACGGCTTCTACTATACAGTACATGCCAACAGAATATTTTAATCACTGTAACAGCTTGTGAAAAGGTCAAAATAACTAGACTCATTACAAAAAAAAGTTGAATTAGGTGTAAATTAAGTAGGGTGGAAAAAATGGTGTGACATGAAAATGGAGACGAAGAAGAAGAAGAAGACAAAAATCTACACTTTACCCAGGTGTTCACGCACGGCAAGCACGTCACACAGGGAAAGTGCTATTTTTAAATTGTTTTCAGTGTCTCGGCTGATATGCAGGAAGTGTTGCACAGTGTTCGAACAACATGCCGTGGCAAACCTAACCGTTTTATAAGCCACCTTTCATCCTCTGAAAAAATCATACAGATCTTCAAGCATTCTTTCTTTTAGAAGTGTGACCTTAATCTTCTATCGGTAGAGGCATTTATTTATGGTCTGTAGACTGAACTGCCCGTCAAATGTTTCTACACTACTGCCATTATTAAATGACTAGTTTGATTTGTCTTAATTTATGGGTGTGTGTAAGCTGGCTTTCTTTATTTTTTATATAAAAATATATAAAAATGTATAATTTTTTAATTAAATGAGGTGGTTTTACAAAATTTTCTTGTTGGTGTTATTTGTACTTGAACTAGTGAACTGGATTCTAGAGCCAGAAAACCTAGCTATTTTCTGCAACTTACTAATTTGATGCGTGTAGTGAGAGAAGTCTAGTCCATCTGGACCTACACAATATTAGGCAGGTGGTTATAATGTCATGGTTATTATAATTTGGGATCCCAGTGACGCTGGGATCTTCAAGTAAGGTCAAATTCAGGATAACGGATACGGAGACATACCTCTACTTTGGCCAAACTCTACCTTGTGTGCTGAAGAGTTCATCAGTAATTCTAAGATTAGACTGTCAGTCTCCATCAGTGTTACGACTTCTAGTTACTCTCATTGTCTCTGTTTAAAGGAATCTCTAATGTGGGGCACAAACAGCTTGACATTAAATCAAATCTTTATAGTCTGTGTTGTAAGAAAGCCTTAAAATTAGTATAGGTCTAAAGATTTTTAGGTTATGTTAGATCTTTGTTATGTATAGATGCTGTGTGTGATTTCTCATTAGAACTTGTATTACTTGTCAGGTATATGCCAACTCCGGATGATATAGAGATGTACACGTCCTATAAAGGAGATGTGAGTGAACTGCACTTGGTTGATCAGTACATGATGGAGGTAAGCCTACTGAAATAATACTTTGTCTGACTGTCTGTCCATGCATCCATCCATCCATCCATCCATCCATCCATCCATCCATCCATCCAACCACCTACCTATTTATAGCAATACACACGAATACAAATAAATTATTTAGAATGACCAGGTAATCTTTTGTACATGTATACAAAAACTATTTGATTTTCATTTGTATTTTTTGTGTTTAGAGAGGTTCACGTGGCATCTGGTTGAAACCAGAGGTGTGCATTGGGACTAGGATCCCGCAGAACTCAGTGAGCGTTCAGATACAAAGCTTGCGTGACGACACTGAGGTCTCCTTAATGGAAGTGACCTCATGTGACATTTGGACATGTCACAGTGCTGGCATTTATACTTTACAGTATCTTTAGGGGCATGGCATAGAAGTAGGGTTGATATGTATTAAATAAATAGAGAAAAACTTCTGTTTTAGGCCACACCCACTTTTAGGTTTGAGCTCTCAACTGATGAAGCTAGAGATACTGACAATATGTTACACACCTATTTATTTAATTCTCTCTCTCTCTCTCTCTCTCTCTCTCTCTCTCTCTCTCTCTCTCTCTCTCAGATACACAAACACACACACACAGGCCAACAGCTGAGGTTGCTTTAGGCAATTTCCAATTTTAGGTGATATCCAGCACCTTGCCTCAACACCTCCTACTTTAGTTTTGATGAAACCCAGATACACTTCTCCCATTCGGATGACTATACCCACGTGTGCCACTTGTTCACATGCATTTTTTGCATTTGCCATAAAGGTCTCTGAACTCATATTTTATTTATTTATCAGCGGATCGAATATTTCCACCATTTCATCAGCAGCTATACTTTTTATGTTAGTGTAGGAGTGAGTGAAAGACATAGATATTTCACCATCTTTATCACTGGGTGTCATTTCTTCCACAGATGTGTAACATCCCATACCTGAGCACTCGACTGGACCTTCTGTTAACTCTCAGAGAACTGCCCATCACTATTGAAGACCTGACACCGGTCAGTATGCGCTCACTCTTGTGCTTGTTCTTCTTCTCTCTTGGATCTTTCCATCATAATGTGCTACAGCTCTTGCAACTCTCAGCATGGCACACACTCTTGATTTATACTGTATTGCTTTAAAATTGTGGTTCTTTAGTGGAGGAAAACTCCAAAGATGCAATAATTATTTCTAAAATACGGGGAAGTGGTGAAGGGAAAATGTATGTGCGTGAATATCAATAAGTTTGTTTTGTGTGGGTGTGTGCATTTGTTTCACAGTTATATAGTGCATTGCATAGATGAGAATGATTTGACAGCAGACTCGTAACTAGAAATTGGACAGTTTGACAAGGATTTTCCTTTTCAAAATCCTAACAAAATTGTTAAATGTGTAAAAAAACAAAAAACAAACAAACAAAAAAAAAAAAAACAAGAGAGAGACATTTCCAAAGATAGAGAATAAAAAGCTCACTAATGCAAAAGGTAAATCTAGCAGAAAGCAGGTCCACAAAGAAATAAATGAAAGAATTTGGGGTAAAAAATTTTTTTTAATGCATTAATACAATCTGTTTTGTAGAACAATCTGTTACCACAATCTGTACTTAGAACAAGGTGAAGGGTTTTCTATCAGCCAGTCTCTTCAGGGTCCTTCAATCTTATATTACAGTAAGAAAGCTTAAAAGAAGGTAGGGCCAATGAAAGAAGGCCACCAAAAACGGTTTGAAAGCCTCCACTGCGTGAACAGACACAAGAAAAAGTCCTGCTTCTATTTCCTAACTATTTTCAGAGTTAGCCTTTGTTGAGTCGTTTTTTTTTTTTTTTTTAATTCACCAACCTTTTTCTTCCCATAACTTCTGTCTGTTCTCATTAGACGTACTCTCTGCTCCAAAACTCCCTTCAATGAATGAAAGTGCAACGCTCTGGAAAAGCAATGTGTTTGGGTTTTAGTTTTCAGGATCCTTTATATGTTAACAGGTTATGAAACCTTACAGACAGTTATCAAAGCTTGCGTGTGTGTTTTTTTTTTTTTGAGATTATGGGACACAGCAACAGAAATGCATTTGACTCAGCGTTTGTGTAGCAATGAGATCATATGTTGTATCCACAGGGATTTACAGATATTAAAGTTGCTGTGTACCCGCTGTGTGTGGGTTTTTTTTTTTTTTTTTTTTTTTTTGTTAAATGACCTATTGAACTCAAGTCAGGGAGGTTGACAGTGATTACTGGAGATGTTCAAGCGTGGATGAGTTTGTGCCACTGGTGCTCATATACTGTAGATGTGTCTATAGTACAGTACTTGTATGCATGCGTTATGTAGTTTTTAATGATTTGAAACAGGTTCTTGGTGCTGTTTAGAGTATCGCTTAATGTTTATTAATGTTTACATCCTATTCTTCACTTCTAAATCGGTGCAAATTTACATAAGCCTCAAATGATTGGCTTCCAAATGTATAATTGGTGATCAATTACTGCAATTTTACATACAGATTAAATCATACATTTAGTTCAGTGACGCATTACATTTTGTAAAACTCAGCCATTTTATATTAACGACTTGAAAGGAAGCAAGCGCTTCAATTAGGACAAAAATAACGGTGTCCTATAAAAGCAGTGAGTTAGTACATCTTTGGAAGCAGATGCTGAAATGGCTTAGCTATATTACAGGAAGATTTAGTGCACACCATCCTGAGGAATCACTTGTTCATTGTTTAGTGGTGATTTTGTCCCTATAGGCTCTGTCGGCTTTTCCTTTTAGGAAGTTTTTCTGGTTGTCTGAGACAGACCAGATCCGTGTGAGCTTATTAAATCCCAATTCCAAATTGTAGACTTTAAGCAGGCATCAAACATCAAAACAATGTGAATCCAAAGAATCAAATACAATATAGCAAAATGGACAAGGCACGGAAATAGCTGAAAACACGGCACAGACCCGAAAGAGCTGCAAGAATTTATCTTGGAGCGACAGCACCAACTGCATTCATTTCTATTTACATTTCTACAGCATTTCTGAAAAGCATTCTCTTTAATCGTCTACACCGATACTGGGTCACTCAAGTCACTCAGTCAGTCAAAAACATTTTTGGGATTTAATACTGCAGGAAGAGCACATAGACAAACTTTTTCATTCATTCATTCATTCACTCATTCATTTTCTACCGCTTATCCGAACTACCTCGGGTCACGGGGAGCCTGTGCCTAGCTCAGGCGTCATCGGTCATCAAGGCAGGATACACCCTGGACGGAGTGCCAACCCATCGCAGGGCACACACACACACACACTCACGCAATCACACACTACAGACAATTTTCCAGAGATGCCAATCAACCTACCATGCATGTCTTTGGACCGGGGGAGGAAACCGGAGTACCCGGAGGAAACCCCCGAGGCACGGGGAGAACATGCAAACTCCACACACACAAGGCGGAGGCGGGAATCGAACCCCCAACCCTGGAGGTGTGAGGCAAAACGTGCTAACCACTAAGCCTCCGTGCCACCCAGGAATACATTTTTAAGTATTTATCTTTTTAGCATGCAGCTTTATACATAGTTACTCTAGAATTATTGGCACTCTTGTTATTGTAAAAAAAAAAAAAAGCTTTTTTCACTTAATTCTTGAACCCGGAGAAAAGGAAAACTTTTTTTTTCTTTTTACGTAACTTTGAAAATACTGTCTTAAATTGTCTCCATACAGTGTGTCCAAGTAATGGAAATTGTAGCTCATTTTAATGAAGGTTGCCAGTAATTTTGCCAATGAAAGTTCAATTGCTCACTTGCTTATTTAAGGTAGTGCAAACTTCTGGTGGTAATGTAGCAGTTGAGTCATGCAAACATGCAAACTCCACACACACAAGGCAGAGGTGGGAATCGAACCCCCAACCCTAGAGGTGTGAGGCAAACGTGCTAACCACTAAGCCACCGTGCCCCCCTAGACAAACTTTATTATTTTTAAATAGTACAAGTTTAAGTATTTCAGGAAGGTGTATGTTTTCCCCCATTGTTTCAGGACTGCCAGTGACATCTAGGGAGATTCATTCCACCACCTAGGAGCCAGAACAGAGAAGAGTGCTGATGAGCACCTTCCTTGAGCCCTGAGAGATGAGTCCAGTTCGATTCAGTACTCAGTACTCAGCTATTTATACACATCAGTATATATGTGTAGTATGATTACAATCTGAACATTCCACGTCCACCATGTTGGCCTTGTCATGTGACCTGTGACATCATATATATATATCGTCGCTGTCGGGCGGAAACCTCGTATGTCCAAATTTGGTCAATTTCATATTTTTTCACATATCGATGCTATTGGTCAGTCCCCATTTGGGTCTGTTATTTTTACAAGTTATTAACCAATCTAAAGTCTTGAAAATAGCTTGAGCGCAAATCTCATAACTCCATTGGACACTTCAACTGTCCACCTCTTCCTCACTCCGCGGGAGAGCTTCGCGGCATATTTCTCCTTAATAAGAGTCGCAATGAATCAACACGTCTTCTGAGGTAAATGTCTTCAAAACACTGGGCTCAAAGAAAAAAAAATCTTGACCCCCGCTAGTTCTGGTGCTCGTCTGAGGACAGGAATTTAGTGCAAGACAATCCACTGCAACGTGGACTAAACCCTGTGCACTGCAGATAAGGTACAGCGTTTTTTAATTTCCTGAAAAATAACGGTTTTGGGGATACGAGGATTCCGCCCGACAGCGACGATATATTCTTTTTAAATTTTCTAACAGTTTACACCGATGTTGTTAAATTAGTATGTTAATCCCTACAGCATTTACACTTGAGTCTGACAGCTCTTTCACACCAGTCCTGTTGCCTTATGGGATAGCGCGATGTTTCTATACTGTATCTACTGTGTATATCTATATCTAGGTATTTCTCGCCTACTGTTTTATGAATACTGAGAATTCTGACATACTACCATTTTGTGGCATCACTGCATTTTGCCTACTGTACAGAAGTGTAGCAGGAATATTCGGAGATAACTTGTGTTTTGAACAACACAAAATCCAGGAAGTAGGAATCCAGGAAACAGGAAACAAGTAACTTAGTAGAATTTCAGATCATACTGAACTCTTTTGGGAGGGAAGGATTCTGTCCTTGGCTGATACGAGTCACTAAATGTATGAACATACTTGGTCATTAATACATGATTGACATTTACGCACTTGAGTAGGAAGAAAATTAGCCTGACCAAATGTTTTGTACACCAGGTAGGTAAAAAAAAAAGTTTTTACAATAAAAAACAACCAGAAAAAAAAACAATAGCTCACAATAGCGATCAACATCCTGGATGCTGCATAATTTTTCACCAAGGTGTGTGTCATTTGCAGTGTCAAAGACAGGTTAAGTAGCTGTAGGTGGAACACAATCTGGTCCCCTTGCAAAAGATCTATGCCGTAAACAAGATTGAGCCAAAGCTATTTTCACCACTGCCTCTAAATCCGTAAGGATCGTCCGACACGCTAGACGTTTTAAGCCTGCAACATTAAGGTGGATTTGCCTGCCATCTGACAGGCGGGGCGCTAGGCTGGGAAATAGGGCCTGCTCAGTCAGGGGAACAGTGAGAGCTCTCCAGGTGTGACCTGCTGCATCACAGTCTCAGCGCTGGCACCGATGGCAGATCCAGCTGGGTTTAGAAACCCAAAGTCTCACTATTCATAACCCTTACATTCAATTTACTACTTAGGTTTTATCTGTCACAGCTATTTTGATTCAAAGCAATATCATTTTAGTGGATTTAAAGTCATTTTTTAATGCAGATCCTTGTTAAAAGCAGGTGTATGTGCTCTGGAGCGAGTATTAAAAAGAAGGATTAATATCATCTTTTTTTATCGACATATTTACATATAAGTCATTCCTTACTTGTTTCTCCTCAGGTTAAATGACTTTTACCTAATATTTATAATATATTTTTTAGAATAGAAGTAAAAATAAATGTTTGGGGTTTTTTTTTTTTTTTTTAATGTGCAAACAGAGATAAAAACACAAAAATGAAGTCTGAAGAAGAGGCATATCACAGCACAGTGGTATTACACAAAGTATTGCGTAATAATGTATAATAAAACAGCACGGTAAAGCGTACACTATATAAGAACTAAATACAATTACAAAGGCAGGACGAAAGACAAAAAAAAAGTTGCACAATGTCAGCAAAAAACTCATTCAGACCGTGGAAAATTGTATTTAAATGATTCACAGAGGAGAACTTAAGTTAACCCTAGGCTTTCTTTCTTTCTTTCTTTCTTTCTTTCTTTCTTTCTTTCTTTCTTTCTTTCTTTCTTTCTTTCTTTCTTTCTTTCCTGATTTATTCCTATTCATAAAGTTTATATTTATTCTATTTTTGGACAGAATAGTGTACAGTAAATAGTCGTAGATTGTGGAGATGAATGTATCTTTGTCAGAGTACGTTATAATTTAATAAGATGTAAACAAATACATAATAATAACTGACATATTAATAAATATCGGTTATTATAACCAATATAAAATAGCCGATAATAAAATAGCAAACGAGGGCCCTGTGCTGTGGCCCCACGTAATACGGAGTCACATTTTTTGTGGTCAATTTCCTATAACAACCAATAATTGTTATTTTTATTTATTTGCTTTTTGCTTATCATTTTCTGTCGATCTGATTATCATTTGTCCACCTGTCTGAGTGGACTTTTGAGGTCCTTGTAACCACTAGATAAATTGATTCGATTTTAGAATTGTTCCACACAGTGTCTAGTGTCTGAAATTGTTTTTCTTCAGTAGCTTCTTCCTGTTTGTCATGTTAGTTAAACGCTCATGTTCAATAAATCAGGCCCCTTTATCTGGTTGGCTACAGTTTCTGCCATCGGTCCTCTTTCTGTTTTTCTTTAATAGCTTCTTTCTGGTATTTTTTAAGGGTACTTCAGGTATAAAAATCAATAACAAGTAGGAGTAGACTAGTAGCAGAGATATTATCCTCAACAATAACAGTGGCATCGAGTTCTACTTGTCTGTTTCTGGTTATATATTTAAGTGATAAACATTTGCACATAAGTTTATTACTTCCTGTTATCACATGTTATAGCAGCTACAGACCTTCTTTGCTTGTCATTTTATTCAGAACAAGCTAAATATATCCTGAAGACTGATGCTGAAGGCTCTTTTTACATTAAGAATTATATGGTTTTGTATCGTACACCCTGGACGGAGTGACAACCCATCGCAGGGCACACACACACTCTCATTCACTCACACAATCACACACTACGGACAATTTTCCAGAGATGCCAATCAACCTACCATGCATGTCTTTGGACCGGGGAGGAAACCGGAGTACCCGGAGGAAACCCCCGAGGCACGGGGAGAACATGCAAACTCCACACACACAAGGCGGAGTCGGGAATCGAACCCCCAACCCTGGAGGTGTGAGGCGAACGTGCTAACCACTAAGCCACTAAGCCACCATGCCCCCGGTCTAATATCGTATTATTTATAATATTGTGAACAGTAATTTCCAAGACTGCCTATATCCAGACAAAACAATGTGTACATATCTAATACCACACCAAAGGGAACAGCACCATACGAGCTTAAGTTCTGATGCTTGGTCTCCAATTATGCATTTTTTTTCCTTTCCTCTGCGTTACCTACGTTCGAGAGGAACAGCCGCAAACGACGTGCTGAAAACCACCAACGCGAAAAGCATCACCAATTAATGCCCATCGGGTCTGTGCAGCAAATCTAGAGCGGCTGAAGCTCTTTGCACCAGTGAAGTTGCAGGAGGGCAATCCTCAGAAGGAAAAATCAGCTTGTTAGCTGTGGAATTAATATGAATGTTAAACAGGCTCGCTAAATTAATGCAGTGTATCTCATTTTCACTAATTAATTAGAGGTAATGGATAGATATTGCAGGTCTGCTTTAAGGCTGGGGTCCCAGTGTGCAATTTTTTTGTATTAAGAATTAACTTCTGTTGTCACTGAAAAAAACCTATATAAAAAGTTTCAGATTAAAGACTCGCACTGAAATAACAGCTGGATTCTGACTTTTTCATTTTCTGAATTATTTTAATTAATTCCCCGTGACCAGAGCTTGAGGTCTTGATTTCTTCACTCATTGTTATTATATTCCCCGATGCCCTCTTTATTATGAAAGACTACTGAATGTTCATAAACTGCAGAGTGTGCTGCGATGTTTGAGGTCCCTTATTAACAGTAGCATACGTGAAACATCATGGCTGCCTGTGGCGCTGTGGGAGACGACTTGCTGTATCGTTTCTCTCTTTGTCTTGCAGCTGATTAAAAAGAAGATTGACATGTGTCGTCAGCTGTGGGGCTGCGAAACCTTCACGTACGTGCTTGAGTACCTGCTGACCATCGGCAATTACCTCAACCAGCATGCAGGCAAAGAAAAGGCCAAGGGATTCCGTCTCTCATCCTTAACGAAGGTATGACCCAAGTATGACCTAAAGAGGTACAAAGGCTAATAAGACTTCTCATTGGAATATAAGCCTGCTATTTCTGTCCAGCTCAATCAACTCTGCCTTTTGTTTTTTTTTTTTTCCCTCTCTCTTTCCCCCTCTTGCTCTTATCCTGTAATCTCTCTGTTGTTCTGTCACGCTCTCTGATGGTGTTTTCACCCACCTCTTTCTTTGCAAATTGGACCGACACAACATCTTAAAAAAAAAAAAAAAAAGATAACTATCACATCAAATTAACCAATCTACGCTGCCTTGCAATTTCACAATTGATTTAGTTTTCCGTGTCTGTCATCGCACACGGCTGTATTCACCAGCCACGCTTTTGTTTATTTAATACACCTAAGCTGATCCCTTTCGAGAAAATTTCCTTAATTCACATAATTTGCCAGACTTTTATGGAAATGTGCTGCTGCAAACCATTTGGAAGGATTCTGCCTTCCATCTCTTTCCTGCTCTTTTCTTTCGCTTTACATTCTCTCTCAATTTCCATTTCTCCTCTGTCCGTCCTCCTTTGCCCAAACGTGCCCCGTGAGTCACTCGTCCCCAGCTCTATCTCCAAAAGCACACGTTTCCTTTTCCTACCCTTTCTCTCATCTCATCTCCCCTTGCAAACAAATCTTGTGAGCTCACAACCATTCAGCGCCCAAAGATCCGATAGGTCACCCTTCCCTTTTACAGCTCCCGTTATTCCTTTCACTTAAAGGGATAGAATGAGAGCGAGAGAGAGAGAGACAGAGAGAGGGAGAGAGAGCGAGAAAGCCCTTTCTAGGCACCCAGCCTTCATTAGCCTCACGGTCCCTGTGCTGTGCATTTGTTTTGGGATTATTTCAGGCCTGGCTGAGTCGTTAGTGCAGAGGCGGTAATTTGTATCGATTGTTATCAGCTTGCACAGGAGACGAGATCTGTTCCCCCGGCAGCAAGATTTAAGGGCACTTGCTCCACATTCGAAAAGACTTCCTTCCTGTCTAATGAGACAGAGTACTTCACTGCGTTCGCTCTGTCCTTGGTCCACAACTCCACCTTTGTTTCTGTTCCTGTTTCTGGAAGAACTGAAAGGCGGTGCTGGCAGGAACCTCAGAGCATACAGGGCCAGCTATCTTTCAGTTTTAAATTTACTTTTGCTGAATGTTTTATGCTGCCACCAGACTGCTGTTCCTTAGGGACTGAGTGCCTCTAAATTGGTAAACAACAAACTAGAAAAAGTACAGGATTAGCCAAATCCCTACTGCCTTTCAATTAGGAGCCACTCTTGTAGAGACGGCATTTACAATTATTCTAATAGGAGTGCTACAGATAAATCTACAGGGATGTATGCATTTTATACATCTTTATTGAGCAAATTTGAGTTTATTTGCAGGGATGATTGCTTTATATAAGAAGATTTAAATAAAAGTGATGTGAAATTTCCATTTCAGTTAAAGCAGCGGTGTCCAATCTTATCCGGAAAGGGCCGGCGTGGGTACAGGTTTTCATTCCAACCAAGCAGAAGCCACACCAGAGTCTACTAAAAGCCATGAACAATTGATTAAACAGGAGGAATCAGGTGTGACTTCTGCTTGGTTGGAATGAAAACCTGCACCCACACCGTCCCTTTGTGTATGAGATTGTGGACACCGCTGAGTTAAAGGCATGGTAATACAGCAGGTAGTTCCTCACAGCCCCCGATTCGATCATGGGCATAGGATAATATCTGTACGGGGTTCTCCCTTTGGCTGTCTGGTTTCCTTACATATCCCAAAGACATGCCGGCAGGTAGAGGTAGAATGTTCCGGGATAAGCTGCAGCTCCATGGTGACCCTGTCTGTTCAGTTCCCTGAATGAGCGTTTCAGTTCAAATGTAAACAAAATATTTGCTTGTAAATATACCACAAAATCAGATCTCATGCATCTCAGAACTCGGTTGACATCCTTGCCTGAGTTCCTTGTCATAAACACAACTAACGATACGGTAGAACATACGATCATCTGGAGAAACACAAGGTAGGAGACGTCCTGGACAGGGTGCCATCTTGTTGCAGGGCACAACTGCACACAAGCTCACACATTCATTCACACACTATGGGCTATTTAGAGATTCAACCTACTCTGTGATGTGTTTAGATCAGAACTCCGGAAAAATCAACTCGGGAGCTCTGAGTACAGCAATCTGCAGTAGCAGAACCTACAACACACACCCTTCTGACATCTTCTTCCTTTGACCTGTCACAACACGGTTCCACCAAAACCCGAAGCCTTCTGTAATATCCTGTTTGCTGCGTTTTTGTCTAACAATAATAACGAGTAAGTGAGAGCAGTTGTAGCGATCTTTAGATAACATTAGTTCGCTAGCTTTAAAAAAAAAAATGCGTGATTCACTACAGGGACAAAGAAAGGTTCCAATTTTAGTTGCACTGTGACTCTACTATGTGTGTAAATAACACGCTGTAATCATGCACTGTGTCAGTTGCACGTGGGTGTAGAATTTAAGTCTCTTTCTGTCTTTGGCCTTGGGTTATTCAAGCACAAATGAAGATTTTTTTTATCTACTGTACATGCATGCTCGAATGTTGTGCCCTTTGTTTTGATACAGTAGGAGTGCTGGATGAAGTCTTTGTGTGTGTGTGTGTGTGTAGGTGTGTCATACTTGTTCTTAAGGTTTGTGGTTCCTCAGGTGGAGGTGCAGGTGCATGAATGGATTCCTCATCGCTCATGGTCTTTTCTTCCTCTCTTCTCCCCATAGCTCTCGCAAGTACGTGGGAATGAGAAGAAGTTCACCTTGCTGCATGCCCTTGTTGAGCAGATCATGTTGCATGAGCCCCGTTTGGCCACGTTTTTCCAGGAGTTGACGGAATTTGAGACGGTCCCAGGGGGTAGGCTAATCAAAATTGCAGCAAAATGGAAGATTGGATTGTGGCTTTTGGGTTTCATTGAATGCCTCTTTTTTGATTGTGTTTTTGTGTACTTTGTTTTATTAGCATCAATTAAAGGCCTAACAGCTGAAGTGGATGGTAAGTATTACACTCATTAAAATAAAATCATGATTGATTGTGTGTTTTTGGTTATAGGATATCATGCTGTTTATGGTACAAAAACGATTTCTAAAACATTTACCATATTTTAGCTGTATTGGTTGAAAACCTGTTGCTGTTTATTTGAATGGTACAAAGTAAAAGGCTCAAGGCACAGAATTATTGGGATCTGCTGATGACTGATAGGCTGCTGTCAGGTTTAACCAAGAGCAATAGTAACTTTCTCTGCGGTGATGGGCTCAGATGGTTTCCTTCTTCAGCTTAAAGACTTGACATCGGTGTAAGATCTCCATTGTGCCAGTGTGGGCCTTTAGAAAGAGGCCATTTAAAAGAAGGTTCTGCCTCAGCGAGCATGGAAGATGGATGATCAGTACCTTGTCTCACCTTCTAGTTGTGAAGAATGAGCTACAGAAGGTCATTCAGTACAGGAAAACATACAAGTGGAAAAACTTAGGCGCCCAGCACTCCAAACTCTCGAAAGACTTAAAGGTAATTTTTTTGTGTTGTCGTTATATAATAAACTGTTAAAGCAAGACATTACAGGTAGAAATGATTTTAGTTTGGATTTTTTTTTTTTTGCTCTACTTTTAAACTGTAGTAACCGAAACGTCAAACTCAGCCGGAAGATTTCACTATTTGTGTTTAAAATAGTATCTAAAATATTAAGAAGGCGGGGGGCACGGTGGCTTAGTGGTTAGCACGATCGCCTCACACCTCCAGGGTTGGGGGTTCGATTCCCGCCTCCACCTTGTGTGTGTGGAGTTTGCATGTTCTTTGCATGTACTCCGGTTTCCTCCCCCGGTCCAAAGACATACATGGTAGGTTGATTGGCATCTCTGGAAAATTGTCCGTAGTGTGTGATTGCGTGAGTGAATGAGAGTGTGTGCCCTGCGATGGGTTGGCATTCCGTCCAGGGTGTATCTTGCCTTGATGCCCAATGATGCCTGAGATAGGCACAGGCTCCCCGTGACCCGAGATAGTTCAGATAAGCGGTAGAAGATGAATGAATGAATATTAAGAAGACTTTAGCTCAGCAAAACGTGTGAATTTATGCAATTAAGATATATACGTATCAGTTAACCTTTAAAAACCTTACCTTAAAAAAACATTGGTTGAACCAAATAAGAACCAAAAATTTCAGTTTGTAGACATCCTGCATTCCTGAAAATGTTCACATACATTCGTATTCATCCGTTCAAACATTCCTCCCTATTTAGAAGCTTGATATGAAAAAAAAAGATCTTGACAGACATAGACATAAAGAGAGAAATAAACACTTTAATTCTAAAATAATCCATAGACTGGATTTGACGCGCACATTTACACATACAGTAGTTACACATATTTTAATCTATATGTATAAATTCCTTGATTATCTGTATTGTCTTGCTTTTGTCTCTGTACAGTTTTATTTCTAGGAACTAACACGAACTGTTATACATTGCTAAATATGGTAAAATGCACTTTCTGGTGGTGATGCTCCACACTCCTTCATTTTGTTCCCTGAAATCACCACAATCACCAAAATTCATCCGCTTCACTGTAAAAGCTTCCTGTGATGCCAGACATTGGGAAACAAGTGGCAGTAATACCAGACTTAGAGGTCAATCGCACTCAGTAGATGAGAAAGCATTCCTCTAAATCCTGTTCTTCTTTCATCTCTGACTATAGATGGCCATCGAGAAGTATGAGGTGGAGCTCAGCCAGCTGACGAAGAGGTGCACGGAGATGAGGAAACTCTACGCTGACATATTGGTAATCCCTGAGTTATTATTCCAATATCTTGTGTTGTGTTGCCCGGGGAGACAAATGAACCAGAAGCCTGCCGCTTTGTCGAGATCGGCCTTCTCAATTGTTTCTCTGCTTATCTCTACAAGGCAAAGATGGAGAAAAAAGGGAGGGGTGTAATTCAGACATACGATTCCTCAAGGTTACTATGCTCCCTCTGTGCCATAGTGTCACTGGCTAAGCACTGCTATGATGGACATCCTGAGACATAATTTTGAGTTGTTCTAATAATTTATGCAAGCTGTCAGGGCTTCGTATTGCTTCATTAGGGTTCCACAGGTTTTTTTGTTGTCATTCTTATTTTTGATAAAGCTTATGGTTTTAATATATTTATGATTTAATGTATTTGATGTAGTGGCTTCAAATCACTGCTATAGCTGCTACAGGGTTGCTTCTAATTTTGATGAACAATATCCAAGTGTTTTGTCTATTACTTGTTTTAAGCTATTATTCCACATTAAAGTTGTAGTAAAATATAACCAGGCAATCCTGTAATTGTGCTGATCAGATCTCCGTTGCTGCACGGTGCTCTCTGTACGATGTGCTCCAAGAAAGACAAAGAAAAAGTCTTTTTTTTTTCCCCCTTAGTCTATAATGTACATTTTCCCCAACTGTCCCAATTTTCCCTAAGACTATCCATCATCTCTAAAAGTGTTATTGGTCTTCTGTGAGAATTTGGGCTTGTGAGAGTAAGACAGTGGTGAGTAGTGAGTCCATAGCTGGGGAAAGGGGAATTGCTTTAGTTTCACAATTACAGCCCAAAGTTTGGTCCCCCATCACTAATAAAGGGGAAGTAACTCAGGTTGGCCAGCGAGAGTAAGAAAGAAGCAGAGCTAGACAACATAAAAAGACAAGACAGAGAACTTTAGGGGTTGGATTGAGCACGATTAGGGACTAGGACAGGAGAGAAAGAGACAGAGGGAATGATAGGAGTGTAGTGCAGTGACTCCGGCATTATCAGTGACAGACTGTCTCGCCCATGTTCCCCTGGGTGGTCAAATGTCTTACTGTTTCATTGTTGTCCAGGACTGAACCCTTGGCCTTAGATGAGGCACAGAAAACCCTGACAGCAGTGTCCTAGTGTTGATTTAAATCTTACTGTGTTCTTTTGTATCCACATCATGCACCAGCTTTGACTGATTTAATATTTGATTTTGACTGAATGCTTAAAATGAAGTAATTGCGGTAAAATGTAAATTTCTTACATTAATTTGGTCTACATTCATTCTGTTTCACTTCAGGTGAAATTTGGAGAGCCCTTGGATCAGGATTCTCAAGAAGTGTTTGGCTGGGTTTGCCAGTTTATCAACGACTTCAGAAAGGTCCATGCAGAGTTCACATGTTGAGACCTGCCACCACCGAAGTGTTTGCTGGTGTGTACGTGCATGTGTGTGTGTGTGTGTGTGTGTGTGTGTGTGTGTGTGCTTTTGTATATTACTAAGAAGCCTGACCTGGCCTCTCAAGCATATCAGAGAAGGCGTGTCGATCCAAAGACCATTTGAATGTCAGTCTAAACTGAAGAGCAAGGTTTTCGGTGAGCAGCCTAATCCAGGGGTTTAATGAAGGATTTGCTGGATCTATTGCCGATCCGGTGTTTACTTTGATTAAAAGTCCTGGGCAGATTTACTGGAAGCTGAAAGCAGCTTTCGCTCACTTCAGTCCATAACAAAGAGCACTGCTGGATGCACTGCTAGCTCAGGAGAAACTGCTCGCTTGGAAGCCGATATAGATCGACTGTTACTTTTTTGGAGAGCTCTTTCAATGGAAGTTACTGGGCTGGAGATGACAAACGGGGGCTGCCAAGCTACCAGCAGCCACACAGCTGCCCAAGAATGAGGGAGGGCAGAGCAATGGTCAGAGCCAGCTGAACCCCGTACACACATTTCTCTAGACACTCCAACATGAAGACTTCACTGGACTGCTTTTGTTCCTCCTCTTCATTTAAATTAGCTTTGCAGATAAGCCATGCTTTAGATTGATTTTGCTCTGTGACTTGAGGGAGCATGCGGCTCTATGTGTCTTACATTTTAAGCAGACATCAACCGGCAGACAGATGTGTCCTTGATTTTAAAAAGCCAAATATTTTGGAATAATGGAAGTCTAGGCAGCTCATTGCTCACATGTGCCACAAAGCAGAGTTTCAACAAAATCGATTGCCATGGAAAACTGAAGTGTTGCAGCATACATGTGAACGGGTCAGAGATAATAAAAAAGATGTGTTTGGTAATTTAAAGTGAGAAAGGAAACCCAGAAAAGTTTGATTTTGACAATGTGCACAGTACTATGAAACAATAAAACTGAACCGATTAAATTGATATAATGTTTTTATTGCATATGTCTCTGGGACGTCTGCAGGCCCTGGAGGAGTTTTATAATACTCAAATCATCATCTCTGCCTGGCAGACGAAAAATCCCTTCTCTCTACACTCTAGATGTGCAATCTTTAATGTCACAAGAACAATAACATGGAAAGTGGACCTTGGAATGATCCAATAAGCATTGGTATTTTGCCCAATTTAACTACGGTGTAATCTGAACCCAGTCTGGAAGAGCAGAGGAAGACGTATGGATTAAAGGTTAGCTGAGTTTTTTTTTTTATGTCCATAGATGCCTCAAGACAAGCTCTTCTTCGATTCATGTGTATTGGAATCATTTATAAGCAAATGGGTTTAAACACTTTATTGCATAAAAGACAAACCTCGCCTTTAACATATGTAGCCCTCAATAGATACTGTACAGTATATGCTTTTTTTCCATTAATCAGTGCAAGTTCAAACCTTTTTTTTTTAAAAGTCTATTATGGGTTCTATAGAAATTTCCAGACTAACAAAGTACATTTGTCTGCTTTCTAGTCGACTAGTCGATTCATGCATTCACTAGTCGTGTTGTCGGGGGCGGTGGAAAAAAAAGACAGTGAGGTAGACTGTAAGGAAATGAAGGCAGACAGCATAGAAAAGCAACTAAATATACTTTATTAGTCTGACAATATTTCAGACTAAATGAAGTGTAAGACATTGTGTAAGACTATACTTTTTTTTTTTTTTTTTTACATTTTAACTTCTATGATATTACTTTGCATGAAATGTAAAGTTTTTTTTTATTGTTTTTTTATTTTTTATTTTTTTTATTTTGAAATCCTACGCTCACCGGGTCCTGAAGGAATTCCTCCTGCAGTTAAAATTTGCTGTCCTGTAAAGCTAAATAAATTGTTAATATAAAACCCTTGCACTGTGGCATGATGAATTCTGTAACAGAGTGCATTCGCTGCTACATGTTACATGGCACTATCTAATCACACCCTGCTTGTTTAGAGCCTGGAAGCTAAGCCAGACTCATTTGCGGATGCTACTGAGGCGAGATTTGAAAAAGGCTGGGACAAATAATTCTACCAAAGAAATGCTGGTTATGGATGTATATAGAAGACTCTGTTTGATGGACATGAGCTTCCATGCTGTGCGCTCTCAGTTCCAGAAAAAACAATTTCATCTCAGCTAGCAGATAGTTTGACACAGTATGTCCACATTCAGAAGCACTTACTGTATCATAAACTGATCCCAGTCGTTACTTTTCCTACTGTATATATCTCAGGCATTGCCTTGTTTAGAGAACTAACTCATATTTTACATAACAGACCCCTATTTCTGTTTGTCAAGAGCAAGATGCTAAAATGTGTGTATTTGTGGTGTTGCTTTGTTTTTTTTTCTCCCCCGGTTAGTTATTGCTTTGTACTGTAGGATGAATTGCTTTTATGGAAAAGCAGCATTTGAGGCAACGAGGTGTTTTGTAATTATTTCGTCATTGAGGACTGTGTGAAAAGTACAGAGTAAAATCAAGGCTTAAGGCTTTTCAGCTTTGCCTGAAGGTTAATTGAAATGAATTTATATTCAGAGTGTAGAGACTGATATAGAAAGTATAAGAGGCAAAGCTATGCATATGGTCATGCATATGCTTTAAGGAATTCAAATCCCATCCTATTATTAAGTTGTTGATCTTAGAGCATATTATTCAGTAATCAAAATGAATTATTCAGTTACGACAGTAAAACTAATACGAAAGATTTGTAGTTATGAGAGTCGGAACAGGCCGTGGAAGTTTATGGGGATAATAGATTTTTAGATCAGCTAAAAGTTTGTAAGCATTTCCTGCAATGGCTCATTGTGCTTGTTCCAAATACACGGATACAGAAACGTCCTGAAGTAGTGAGTCGTTTCATTTTACAACACGCCGTAGATAAGCGATAATTTCCTGTTAGTCTGCAGTAGCGTCGTTTTTTTTAAGAGAACCTGTCAGTCTCTGGCTAGGAGCCATTTAAGCATTTGATCCATCTTTGTGAAGTCATAAATAACCATTCATATTTGTCTACGAGTGCTGCTTCGAATAATCTGCACAAGCTTGTGAGTGATTGGCCATATAGCTTTTACATTAGGTATGTTACAGTCGATGGGTTAAGTCTATAATGCCTTTAGGATGAAATGAAAAAGATGAATAGACATGGTGAGTAGAATCATTGTAAATGTAAATGCTGTTTTTGTGGGTAGCGTTGCTTTATTGCGTCATCGTCTCATTGAGCATGGTTTATTGATGCTTGGACACAGAGTTTCACAAATTCTCCCTGTATCTGTATCTGAGTTTCCTCTGGGTTCTTTGGTTTCTTTCCACCTCCCAGTAGATGTGAATAGGTGCATCCCAAATTGCATACTGTACTTGTGCACTATTCTATGGCATTTATTGGCAGTATAAATAGTGTGAGTGCTGTGTTCACTCTGACTGTGTTCACACTATTTAAACAAAAAAAAAAAGCGTGGAATGTTGGACACTTCGTGCACTCATGGGTCTGAGCTGCGCTTACGTGGCTAACAGGTGCAGACAAATTTTTACATTTTTTACAATATCTTTTGAGTTAGTCCACATTGTGTGATTAGGTTTTTAACATTTAAAAAATACTCTGCATCCTCCTAAAACTAGTGAAGTCGCTTAAGGTCATTTGCTATTGATAAAAAAAAGTGCATAATGTCTAGGATAAAATTGAGTACACGGCTAGTGAGTGAATGAGTAAGTGAATATTTTCTTGTATAATGTATTCCCAACTTGCTCCAACTGTTCCTGGGATCGGCTCGGAAACGTTTAACTTTCTAGATAATTTTATTTTCACGCACTAATATTTATTCTTTTTCTACTAGAATTGTCTAGACCAGACACTAGTAGAAATTCAACCCCCTTGACCAACCTGCCATTGTATTTATGCCTGTAAGAAAAAAAAACAGCTGTGCTGCGACCCCATTTTAAACAGCTCGGATTAAACAATTTTCCGGGCCACTGAAGTTGACGGAACCATGCCGCCAGTTTGCTGCCAGTATACGACTCAAGCACAAATCTGTAGCTCTCTCAGAGTCATGCCATCTGCAGAGGGTTAACCACTGACTCCACTTCACTCACCGTGTTGTTAAAGTCACTAACAATCTGACCAAACTCATTACTAAAGTCTGTCACGCCTGTCAGCCTCAAAGTACTTTTCATCCTGGTCTTTGGAACGTTATTGTATGCTCGGAGCTGTTGAACAGGGAAAGCTTTACTTTGTTGATTGTTTTAATCCACTGTGCCTTTTTAATGTTTCTGTGTTTGATCTCTGATAACAATAATAGTAATAAAGATCCTTGCTTGCCTCAGATCAAAACTGAATATATATATAGAGTATATGGAGTCAGTTTTTTTTACCTTCTATCTTTCCTCTAAAGGAAAGACTTGTTATGTTCTCACAAAAGCGAGTAACTGAAATAAATTAGATGCTGGAGGCTTTCGGATGAATTTTAATGTCATCGGCAGACAGACCTCTTCACCTGTGTCTACACTCTGAGATGTTTAGAACAAAGGCAGCCACACACACATCAATAAAATGCAGCTACGTCCCTATGCTAAACGGATGATACGTTGACTGACTACACCATGCAATTACCGAAGTGGCTTCATGTTTTTCAAGGCCTCCGGTTGTGTCAAGCTCTTCATATCCCACTGAATTATAATCACACTCACAACTGGACCCAAGAGGCTTTCCACCACAAACAGTGTCAATAGGTTGATGTGATGAGGCTGTTATACCTAAGAATATATCTAAATATATTCTTGGGCACTGAAGGTTGATTCATTTGTGCTGCTCAAAATCTTGCTCATCTATTTCAGAGTTGCCCAAGAATAGACATTTTGGCCTAGATTATCCTTTGGGGTTTGTCCTGAAGACTAAACTGGCAAGAATCCAATAATCCTTCCTCAATCAAATATTAATTCTTCATTCTGACGCTACCGCTAGGTGTTGTTTGGTCATGGTCCACTCTGGGATGCCCAATAATAGAGAAACTCACAAACACTTTGCTGTTAAAAATAATCTAAAACATACTTAAAGATTATCTCTGTTGGTATGCTGAAAAGTTAAATGTTGATCTGTATTTTGTTTCTTTATTTACCTTTGTGTATATTTAATGCAACTGAAGGCCTGGGTGATCCTTCATCATTCATTGCTTAATCCTGGGCAGGATCATGATGGATCTATGCGACAGGTGGGTATTTTAAGTGGCTGTCACTCATACAGTAATGCCAAGGTTTAATCTACCTAAAGGAACCTGAAGGAAACCCAGATGAACATATAAAACTCCAGAGTTCAGGTTTTCCAGAGCTGCGAAGCGGCAACCAGTGGCTACCATCCTGCCTCCAGTCACAATAGCATTTCCATTTTTTCACCGATCTAAATGGCAACATTTTAGGTGAGGGTAGCATTATAAATGAACTACAAGCTATTACAACACCAATGAGCTATTCCAATACAATTGTCCCTGTCAATATTTTACAAAGCATACAGCAATATCTTCCACCCACTCTCACTCCCAGCAATCTGTAGCTCTTTTGTGTTACATTTTAATAGCCTGGTGATATTCACACCTAACCCAAGAATTACCACTTTCATGTTATTCTTCTTCTAAGGCAGACTGTTTTACAGAAAGTTAGAGACAGAGAAAGTGTGAGCGTTGAGCATGCTTGCTTGATTTGCAGTGTGCAAGCATCAAGCAGCTCCATTGTTTATTTGTGCTAACAATTGTCAGCAAAATGGCGAGGGACTATTTCTGCCTTGTTTCAAGGACATAGCAGGGCAAGAACGAGACATTATAATCTGTTTGAAATGCACTGGGTTTCCCAAGCACATTCATTGCAGACCCAATATTACCATCTAACAAATTCTCTGGTACCTGTTTTAATCTCAAGGTTAATTGTAGTTTTCTTTTGCAAAGGTCTGTGTTGCTGTAAAGAATACCAAAGTGATTCTTGAACATAATGCTTTAGCAGACTTCTGATAAAATGCCATCATTATAGAAAGTAAAGCCTCAGTGTAGTTCAGACTATTTATTGTCTAAATAAATCTAGCAAATGGCACTAAAACAATAAGCTGCATCCCCTCCCCACCCCCAAAGGAGTTCAGGTAGATTTTTAATGTGGGTTTCTGTATGCATGACCATATCGGTACAAGCTGAACACCACTGAAATAAATGAATCATTTAAAAACCGTTGCTTTTAAAACATCCTGCAGGAGCTCTCTGATGTTTGGTCGGAGTAGCAGACGACAATGCCTCACACAACCGTAATCATAATAATATGGTAAAAATCCACAAAAAATACATACTGTAGTTGAAATGTACACTGTGTGACGAAAAGAGTTTTTCCCCCCCCATGTATGAAGACCGGTACATTAAAAGGTCCAGCATTTAAGGTGACTTATGATATAATTTTAAAGACGTTCTGCTGCTCATCCACAAGCCTTGGATCAGGTTTTATAGTTTCTGATGAATCTTATAAGATTCAAAATGAAAAGGCAATGTCTACAAATGCTCATGCTTTATATCTGTGGTTGGAGGACCTTGAGGATGTAATGCACTTTTTTTTTAGAATTCATTTAAGTTTCATAGTCCTTAAGGACTACTTTTGTATCTTTGTACTAAAATGTGCATGGATAGAAAACCCTATTCACCTTGACGTGATAAATAATTCAAGCACACTAACAATAATTGAGCTTTTTTTTGTATTTTTTAAAACAGCCCTTTCCTGGCTGGACTGGACACTTGGATAGGTATTTTTTTGTGCAGTCATCTTTACTCCACACCGCCACTATGTGCTAAGATTACCCAGAAATCACATAGTGCATCATGATGAGAACTGAGGGGTTCTGTAGGAATCTTGTGAACCAAAAATCGCCAGGTATTAAAGGCTGTAGAAAACGTGTCGCAAGAGAATAACGCACAGGATAAGAGGTTTAGGCTTTCAGTCGGTGTAAAATTAATTGGAAGGTAATTGCGCGCGCACTGCGGTTACACCTCTCTCTCTCTCTCTCTCTCTCTCTGTCTCTCTCTCTCTCTCTCTCTCTCTGTGTCTCTCTCTCTCTTTCTCTGTTAGCAACGCGCACAATGCCAGGAAAAGGAGCTCGCGTGGACTGATGACACTCAGCCACAGTGCTGAGGCGCGCTTGCCTCTCTTCTGCACCATATTCCCCCTCTTGTGGAGTTTAAACCATCCGCTCATTAGCAGAACAGAGGGATGGGAAAATATTTTCTTACAATACATATTTGAATGAAGAAATACAATGACTAGAGTTTCAGAATTAACGCGCAGCGTTTAGAGGAATCCGGGGGATTTTTCTCTGAAGCGCGCGCAGGATCTGGGGAAAAAGCGCAAGGTACGAGAGAGGAACATTTCTGGAAGTTTGTGCTAAAGGGATTTAGATTTTTCACGATGCTGAGTAACTCCGCGGCTGTGTGGCTCAGCGTGCTGGCTCTGGTGGGGCTCACAACTGCGCAGAATGACACAGAGCCCATTGTGTTGGAGGGGAAATGCCTGGTGGTGTGCGACTCGAACCCGGCTTCCGACGCCAGAGGCTCCTCGTCTCCGCTCGGCATCTCAGTGCGCGCGGCCAACTCCAAGGTAGCCTTTTCAGCCGTGAGGAGCAACAACCACGAGCCCTCAGAGATGAGCAACAAAACGCGGATCATCTACTTCGACCAAGTAAAGAACGTTTGGTTGTTGCTTTTTTCACTTAGAAAACTTTAGCCAGAAGTATTATTTTCATGCATGCACATCTGCCTGCAAAACAGGTTGAAACAAATACAGAAATATTGAACAATGTTTATTTTTTTTTAGCTAAATATTGAAATATTTGCAAATACTCCATGTAAAGGATCATTTGGTTATTATTATTGGTCACTACAACAGTCATTAAAAAAGGTACTTTACCTTAAAGGGTGGTACCACTAAGGGTACCTTTAACAGACTATGTATATTACAACTGGACTTTCAATAAGATTTGCTCTGCAGCCTAAATAAAAGAATACCATAAGCACCATATACATTCATTTTGTTACTTTTAATTTATGAATATTTTCTTAGTGAAAGTCTGTATATTATTCTAAATTGTTTAGTAATGAATGAAAAAAAAACAATAACAAAAATAATCAACAAAAAGATACCACTTTATTACTATATTATTATTATTATTATTATTATTATTTATTATTATTAGTTTTAAAGTTAGCATTTAGCAGGTTTAAAGTCACTGATATTATTAATACAACAGTGAGTTATCCATTTTTTGTTCATAGAGTTGGTTAATGACACAAAATGTATGCGAGATTATTTATATCGATTCATTCACGCTATATAAGATCATATATTTCTAGGTCGATTTCTTTCAGTTTTGTATTTTTCCGGACGCCAGTGTAAATATCCTATATAAATGAAGTGTTCTGTACTTTCTGCATGTCACCAGTTTTGGTATAATAAATGATAAAATGTAAATATTACAGTTCTGTATCAGATTCAAGTTATCTCGTGTACTGTTTCAAAACTGGTACAGTACAGGCCCCTGCTTTTCCTCACTGCTGAAGAGAGACTAGAGAAGCTCTAGAGAAGACCACGTAGACACCATGAAGTGTGGAAAAGCGCACACTCCATGCACAGTATTGCCCACTGTGATGAAGTGCAGCTGTGCTGAGCTACAGTCAGTAGCCTACATAAATCATTACTGCGCACGCCTTACCTGTTTTACTGTCTGTATACCTGCAGCACAGCAATTCATAAACCTAATCTTTATATCTTAAGTCATACATCACACTGCAACTTGCATAATTTTATTTAACATTTATGGATCACTGATACAGCTTTTGTGTATGATTACACAATGTACTTGTTAGATCCTTTCTGATTCGATGCAATACAAGGCTGCAAAATGCAAATGAACCCTTCCAACTGATTACTATTTTTTTGTGTGCTTAGATGTTACAGATGAGTGTTTCTGTGGGTGTTTTTGATGATTCATGGCTTTCACATGATCCAGTAGGCATAAATTATTTTATTAAAAATGATGCAATTTGTAACCATGCCCACAGACGTGCCATAAGCTCCTTTTTAAAATATATTTCAAGGTGTTTTGTAATAGCAATAATTGCAGTATATATTAATTTATAAATATATATATGGTCAGTATTGTTCAGCTTTATATTTTCTCCCATTATAACTTCCAATTCATGCTGCGTTGACACATCACTAACCTTCATGCTTCTCATCATTCACTTGTCATTCAGTTCTGACACACATGTACACAAACAGGCCGGGGCAAAATTCATCTGATAGAGCTCGGCTTTGGCGTTTTAGATTGACTGGACCATGCAGAGCTGACATTACTTATTGCTTTGGGATATTCACTGATAGCATTCTGTAGATCCATGCTGCCAAAAAAAAGCATTTTGCTCATTTACTGAATCCTAGTTATTGAATAAAAGCTGAAGCATGTTATGGACATCATTTTTTTCTTAGATGTATATTGAAAAAAATGTTGTATTCTTACTAAAACTTTTCATCCATTTAAGAGGCTCAGATTCAAGATTTGGCTCAAGCTTTAATAAAGTCTTAATTAAGCTCCCAAGCAGATGGACTATAGAATATATTAACTATTAACAAGACAGTGTGCTACCTTTCACCACACACTGCTCCCTTCCAACTCTCCCTTCTGCTCTTTCTTATCTCTACTTCTGCAAACACGGTGCTAATAACTGTGCATTTTGATGCAGGACACAAAATAAAACTCGGCTGCTTTTTCTGCTGAGATGTGCTGCGTATAGGCCGCCCTTGAGGACCTATTATTCCTTACTCATTACTTTGGCTGCAGGGGCAGGAGGGAGTGATAAAAGAAGGTAGACTGACCAGCTGCTCTCCACCTCTGCTTTGTGCAAAACCTCATTGCACACAAATCACAAATCAACCAACCAACTAACCAGCCAACCATTCAACCAACCATCCAACCAGCCATACATTCTGTCTACCCCAGTGATTGAGGCCTCTTGGGTCCTTTATGTAACTCTCTGGCAGTGGAGCAAACCGTGCTGGCCTGCTGTGTATTGTGTGAGAGCTCTGTGGATGCTAGCCACGCTCCCAATGGGATGGATACTGGTGCCGATGGTGCTTAATCTTCTCAACACTCATTGGAACGAGCTGCTAGGGTTTGGAAAGGAGTATTGGATGCCCATTTTTGAGCTTTCTGGAGCTTCTAGATATGTTTATGGCAGGTGATTGTGTCTTATCTTTCCCAGATGGCTGTGACAGAAAAGAGGCAGGTGGATAAAAAAATAAAATAAACAGAACCCCCCCAGAAAATATGTAGTGTTGTATTGCAAAGCTGGTCTGTTCTACATGTTTTCTTCTTTGTCTATTATTCCGGGAACTCCTAATGCCAATAGTTTTGCATTTCTATTCAAGCACTTTTGATATTTCAGTGTTGCCAACAAAAACAACAATTGTCATGCACAAAAGAAGTATAATCATTGTGCAAATTAATATATTGGAGAAATGTTTAGATCTGTCTGGAATATCAAACTGTCATTGTATTAAATGTCAAATGAAGTCACGGTGTTTATTTTATGAATCATTAAATAGAAACAGACATTAAACACCGTATAATTTATCACATATTTGGCATAGAAATATACACAAAAAAAGCAATAAATCCCAAAAGACTATAATGGGCCTTTTTACTGGGAGAGCTTCAAACTCTCTATTTTACATTCTGAGTCTGAGCACCTTTGTAGGCTAAAAGTGGCACAATAAGCACAATAAAGAAAGCGAGCTGAAACCCCAACGGGCCTGAGACAATAGAGTCAGAAGAGTCACAATACCTCCTCTGCTTGTACGCCGATATCTCAAGACCACAAGGAAGCTTAAAGAGGGAGAAAATATGTTTTAAATTTGGACCTTTTTTTCCGTCTATAACGTCTGTGTATTCGTCTGGCAGGTGCTTTTATGCAAAGTCCTTATAAACAAACCCAAATCAAATTGAAGCAAAAAGCTTAAAGGTGCGGATTTTAAAATATCTTTTTTATAATAAAGCAAACTACAAAAGATATACACAAAGCACAGTGATTTAAAGTTTCCACCAGTTTACCAGATACTAGTACTAAGTAGCAGTAGAACGAACATAATACACATTGTAAACATAGGGCCTGATTTACTATGATCTCACAATTACCACACTGGAAAAAAAAACAGAACAAAAAGTGATTTCATTGCTTTATGCTAAGATGAATTAAAACAAGTTTCTAAAGACTAGATTGAAATATGTACAGTAGCATGAGTGTGAACAATTCATGTAGTATTAAAATAAACGAGTTACATTTCATGAGGACGTTGGCACTGACAGGAACTAGAACTCTCTCACTCACTCACTCACTCATTCATTTTCTACCGCTTATCCAAACTACCTTGGGTCACGGGGAGCCTGTGCCTATCTCAGACGTCATCGGGCATCAAGGCAGGATACACCCTGGACGGAGTGCCAACCCATCGCAGGGCACACACACACTCTCATTCACTCACACAATCACACACTACGGACAATTTTCCAGAGATGCCAATCAACCTACCATGCATGTCTTTGGACCACGGGAGGAAACCGGAGTACCCGGAGGAAACCCCCGAGGCACGGGGAGAACATGCAAACTCCACACACACAAGGCGGAGGCGGGAATCGAACCCCAACCCTGGAGGTGTGAGGCAAACGTGCTAACCACTAAGCCACCGTGCTTCCCAGAACTAGAACTATAATATTAAATTTAGGTGATTAAACCTTTCATGTAAGAATAGAGCAGTGGTAATGTGGCTGATGCAAACACCATTGTGGGTTTGATTCTCAGCTCAGGTGTTTGATATTAATCAGGGCTTTGAAAAAACACGTTGTGTTAATGTTGCTCAAATCAATCATGTCGAACCAGTGGTATGCATTTGAATGAAGCTTTTTTTTTCCAGCTCAGTATTGTTTTGTACACACGGAATGGGATAAATTGTGAATCTTGCAGATTTATGTAATGTTCTGCAACATTATGCATCACATGCAAAGTTGGGGAGGAAATCAAATGTAAACAAGGCTTTTGCACGAGACTAAGCCAACTAAACCTGAGGTTCGAGACGTGTTAAAAATGGAAGTTGAAAATCTTCACAGTCTTTATTTCACTGTTGTTGGAATCAATTTATGCTAAATATCTAATATTGAAAACAACTTTGAGAAGGTCATATTAAATCATTTTAACTGGTATAAAGGGTTTTTGTCAAATTTAATACCTTCCTTTAGCTGTATTAATTTGTTCACATAATCACAATTTCTGTAGGCTATGAGGTTTATTGCAAGTAGAAAATGAATATTTTTTTCATAAACACCATCCTTAATTTTTACATAAAATGCCACAAATGTCATATTAGGTTGACTTAAACAGTTTAAGCAAACATTGCTTATCTGAACAAAACCGATCATTACATTTTCACAAAATTCTGAGAAGAGTTAAGAAACTGATTAAATTTGGAAGATTACAAATGACGTTAAGCAGTATACGTGATACAGTCAGTAAACTGAGTGAAAACACAAATTTGATATTTCTTTTGTATCTGACACTTTCCTTTTCCTTTTCCTTTTCCATTCCAGTTAAGCCTTAAGCTGGACATGGATTGTGTAAATCCTAATGATTTGTGTTAGATCAAAACCATGGGATTGTTGTCTGAACATGTTCTTTAGTCTCTGGCCTTTTGTAGAAAGGAGTTATAAATATCACAGTGTCAGCAATTTGCTTAACTCTAAAAAGCGACCAATGAAACATACAGAATTATTTATGCATTATTTATTTTACTATTATGCAATTATTTAACATGAAGTTTATTTACATTTTTCTCTTTCTTTGTTTCATTATTTATTTATTTATTTATTTATTTATTTATTTATTTATTTATATATTTATAATTTTTTTTAAACATACAGATGTTAGCACATCTCTAGTATGATCGGTCATGATATAGCCTCAAATATCTTAACACAGAGAAATAGTTAAGGCTTATAATAGATCATATTATAAAAGTGCTCTTATTTGTGTATTGGAGAACCAATAATGGTCTTCAAAAGAATGTGTCATACCTAGTGACAGGTTAAGCCCCGCCTCCTCTCTAAGATAAAATTCGTTGTATTGTCCTTACTCAGTTGCTCTGAGATCGGTCCTGAATCACTCTTAAGATAAAATTCATAGTTAGAATTTTTTAAGCTAATTTAGGAGCTGTCTGAGATCATTCTTAGAATCTTTATGAATACGGGCCCCGGTCTCAGACTTTTGGACCCCAGTGGATCCACTGGAATGTTGTACTTCCTCTGGTCAGCATGAATTAGTCTGGATATGGGTTTCACAAGATGGCTGTATTGTACCATGTGGAAATCACAACTTTCCTGTATCTTGTTTTGAACTAACATTTCCACCTCAACCCCAATATTCTGGATAGTGTTGAACTCTGGGGGCTTTAAAGGCCATTATAGCAGTAAAAACTCCCTGAAATGGTCCTTGAACCAGTGAGTTACAGCACAAGCCTTGTCCCATGGTGGATTGTTAGTCTGGATCTTATTGTGGAAAAAAACTGAGCACAAATTCTTTAGGTGTATTGTGATATTTTTAATTATTATAATCAGGAGTTTGAATGTGGACCAGGAAAACATTTCCACACAATTACAGAACCGCTGCTGGACCCTACTCCTGACACCAGACAGAACGAGTCGATAGACGTTATTTGCAGCATAGTTTGAACTTTCCCTCAGGACTCACTATTCCAACTTTGATGATTTTGTTCCTGCCAGAGATTTTTGTGTTATTTGTGTTCTTTGAGATAACACTGGTACCTGACATGGTAGGCCATGAGACAAAGACTAATAAGTGGATTTTTTTCTAGACAATATTCTGCATACATATGATGACCTTGGGCACAAGGATTTTTCTGTTTGTTGCTCTTCCCTTTAGATCCCTCTGATTCAGATGTTGTTCATCCACAAAACTATTTTTTATTTCTTTTTTTACACAATTCTTGCTAAACCCTTGAAAGGTTCATGTGGGAAGATGAGAAACCCTAGACAATCCTAGAAGTATTTGGATTTAATAAAGTATCTCATTTTATCCAGGCTAACAATCGATTCAATAATAGCTGATGTTAGAAATGCTCGTTTATGCAGTGCAATGCAGTCAACTTAGCAGACTGTAAAATCCCTTCAAAAGTAGAGCTGTATCTAATGAAGATTAGGCTCTGCAGTCTTTTTTTAAAGCATTATTTTAAATGAAAGTGCATGGTTTAGTTATAACAGATAACGTGATAGCAGAGAGGAAGTTGCGCACAAATGCAAATGTGCATTTCAGTCAAGATCTCTATTCCTATCTCATGATAAAATGTTCAGGCTTTCCAATCTGGCATTTTTTTAAAAAGCATACAAGAAGAAATGCTTGAATTATACAGTGTGGTCAAGATATTTCTTTATAACAACATTTGTTTTTGTTTTGCTTTTTTTTTTTTTAAACTTAATTTCATGCTGTGATGCCTCTGAAATATATTTTTTCCACCCTACAGGTTCTTGTCAACATAGGAAACTATTTCACATTGGACTCTGTATTTCTGTCTCCACGCAAAGGCATCTACAGCTTCAACTTCCATGTTATTAAAGTATATCAGAGCCAAACCATACAGGTGAGAAGGAATAGGAGCAATGCTCCATGGCAGGCTTGTGCGATTATAATGATATTATCATCCCTACTGTACACCGGCAGGATGTAGGAGCTCTGTAAAATACGCCTGTACAAGATATCATTGAGAAATATGCTAAAAGAGTCGTATTTTTCTGCACAATAAAAAGAGAGCTGGGATAACTGACATATGAATCTTGAATAATTTTGAAATCTACAATATTAAAAGTCGCTTCCTGGAAGCCCCGCCCCTTTTCTTACGTTCTGATTACATGAATGTGAATAAAAATCTCTCGCTGTATGTTTGACTGAGCTAAAATTAGACAAGAATTTATTTAACATCAATTATTCATTATATTTATTAGGGATGTATTTTTGTTTTTGCCTAAAGAGAAAAAAAAAATTATAATTTTGTCCATTTAAAGAATAAAAAACTGCAACTGTAGCACATCTAACACTGAATTACATTAATGGTTATGATTGAGATGATACGTTTTTTTAACCTCTCCATAATTTATTCTGTGCTCTCCTGCTCAACAATGAACACAAAATCAATATTTTCATAATATTTGGTTAAACTTGCAATTTTTTCAAAAATGACCCCAGATTTTCCACAGATTTGGGGTCACTGATGTATCGTGTGACATCATCACCATGACATGCATTCGGACAAAGCTGTCTTCCAATCCTCTGTAATAGAATTATATGTGGTAGGCGTTTAAAAGAAGAATCCTGTGTTTGCAATTTTACCAATTTAATAAGCTTTCTGCAAAATAAAATAAATAAATAAATAAATAAAAAAATAAAAGCGCAAAAATCTCTGCAAATTGAAAAAAGAAATAAAATAAATAAATCAAGCATTTTTGGCTCTAAAAGTAAAATAAAACTGTAAATGATCAGTCATGTGGTCATGATTCTTAAAAGGATGTATCATGTAATGAAATCCACCGACCAGCTGAGTTTTCACGATTGCTACCGATCCAGACTGCACAGCTGGTTATTATTATTATTATTATTATTATTATTATTATTATTATTACAACACCTTCAGCAAATCTTCAGCAAATCTGAAATGGTGCAAATAATTAAATCACTCTTCTAGAGATATTTTAAAAAGTTAATTCTGTCTATATCGCACAAGCCTACACTATGCACGTCTAAAACATATTAGGTTGACTTTTTTGGATTCTTGTTTCTGGACGATTACAGAATTTCTGTAAAAGCGTACACTTCTCCTTTAAGACATCATCAGCTGCATTTTGTTTATCCATGATTGTTTTTATTCATACAGACTTCTCATGGGCTGTTTTTTTTTTTTAGGTCAACTTGATGTTAAATGGAAAGCCGGTCATCTCTGCCTTTGCAGGTGACAAGGACGTGACACGAGAGGCTGCTACCAATGGTGTTCTCCTCTACCTGGACAAGGAGGACAAGGTTTACCTGAAACTAGAGAAGGGAAATCTAGTAGGTGGATGGCAGTATTCCACCTTCTCTGGATTTCTCGTATTTCCTCTGTGAAAAAGCGGGCATGACTGCCAGCTTTTTTGTGTCGCCAACAACGTATCACCGTCGTTTATCTGATCTGTCAGCATTAACAGGAAACGCCTGGACCGGAGGCGATCCTCCAAATGTTCATTCATTCACTGTTTTCGCAAAGTGTGAAAAGGACTGTTGGAGACATCTGGTTGTGGCATGTGTGTTCCTGTTTTCACAATGCAAAGACACATCTAGGGACCTGCTGCGAATCTTTGTTGCCTTCATACTGTATATTTAACAAATTCAACTGAAGTATTTAGTCTCTTTCAAAGCTGTGGATTTTTCTTACCATACGTCAAATATTAGTCCCTTTTCTGATGTCTGTAGGGTAAGTTTGTGTCATTCGTATCTGATCATACATTAAGTGTTTGATATGATAGCACTTCTTTTCTTTGGACAATTCGAGGGGCACAAAAATGACCTTTTAGTGCTTACACATCATAGGAGCTCAAGAATAAATTAATAATAATGTATGCCTATACTCAACCTCAGCCCAATAAATATGGGGTCACTGAAGTGGAATTATTGAAGATTTCTTTTCCTGAAAAAAAGTTTTAGTCCTAATCTTAAATATTATTCAGGAACAAAGGAATATATACTGTATAAATGTATTTATTTATTTATTATTTTTTATTATTTAAATTTTTCATTTATACTTCTACAGTATATTTAGAAACATTTTTATTTCAAATTTCAAAAAGTTCAATTTAAATTTCATTTATTTTTATATATAACTTGAAACACATTTTTAGTTCCTGATAAAAGAAAGAAAAAAAAAAGGAGAAGTAGAAATGCCAACCTTTATGTGCTTGGATCAATTCCTCTAATGAACATGAACAAATTGTTAAAATAAAGGGGGAAAAAAGTATATTAAATTACAGTAATATTAAACTGAAAGTAAAGAAGATGCTAAAAAATCTTTTTTAGAAAATAAAATTTTGGATTTTAATTTTTGCCCTCAAACCAGCCAGTGGAATCTCCAAGTATATAACGGTCTTGTATACCTAATGCCCTAAAATGGTTTCTATGGCTAATCATTGAGATAAATATATTATTAAGTATTTTATTTTAGTTAGCCTTTAAGACAAAGAGACATTCATTGCTAAATAATGAACAGACCATAATTCCACAGCTGCCAAGATTTTGCGTAAAAATAAGTTTTAAAAAAAAATCTAAATTAAATTGCAACACTTTTTTGCTTATATAAGCTAACAAAAAGAACAACGGTAAAAAGTAAATGTACGTGAAGACAGTGTATCTACAATCAACGTAACCTTATTTTCTGTCGTGAGATATGTTGCAAAGATCAGGAAAGGTTATGGAGTTGATGATAAACATGTGCAGATATTATAAATCTGAAATGCGTGCGCACCACGGTGAACTTCAAGACTGGAAAAAAAGCAAAAAAATGTATCTCCCTTTTCTTATGCCTGAAATGTTTGTGCAGATGTAGTTGCGCTGAAAATTTTGCTTAGCTGTGGCAGCCTCGGGGTTCAGTTTGGTACTCGACTCTTCAGGAGCAGGCTTGGAGAGCTCGTCTCAGATAGAAACTCACTGCCAGAGTCCCGTGTATTTGCAGTGCTTCTGCTGTATATCAGAATTTGCCCAATTTTATTTCCACATTGTATTTCGTGTTTGTTGTTCTGCATTGTATACAATACCGGATGGTTTATGGCTACGAAAAAGCGCTAAACCTTTCAGTGAACATGACAAACCGTGACAATATGGCACTTTGAGAATGACAAATCAACTGAACTACAGAAAACTAGTCATACTTGGCCTGTTTTAATTTGTAAGCTGTTATTGTAGGATGATAGTATTAATACAATAGTAATACAATAAAAGAGTTCAATTTTAAGTCAGTACTATGGTCTTGAAATCAGTGGTGCCATTTTTGGTGAAATGGGAAGAAGTTTTAGAAGATACAGGTTATGGATTTTATTTGAGCCGAATGTTCACAGTCACAGAAAATATAAGGAAACAGAAATTCCACCACGTTTCCTACAATACTGTTTACTCATCAAACAATTTGATGTCAGACAGATGTAGACTGCAGGAAGAACTTCTCAAACATCTTACGTCTGCCTACTGGCTTCCTTTGAGGTGCACTGGCATCTGAATTATAGTAAATTATAGTAAACTTTGGCTCTTTAATGAAACAGAAATGTACTCTTTTGGAAATGGAACCAGCTTGTGTCCAATCAAAGACAAGAAAATCTGCAATGTACTGTACATGTGCATTGTTGGGGTTTTTTTAGTCAACTGCAAAGACTATTTAAAGAGTATTAGAAATAAAGACTTTTAGACTTTAGAAGTGCTTTCAGATTAAAAATCGCAAAAGGTTGGTTTTTTTCCCAGACAAGGGAAAATTTTATGTATAGACATTTGATCATTAGAGCAAAAAGTGCACATTTTGCTATTCAAAAGCCAACCCTCCAGGATCCAGTTAAATCCAATAAATCCAGTTGCACCATAGAGGTCATCTTACTAACGTCATAGAAATGATAGCGATCACTGTCACACCGGACCGGAGTTCAGAGCTCACCCTGACATGGCTTTATTAGCGATAGTAAACAGATCATGCTTATGCAAATGTTGCTTTATTATAATATCTGAAGGTCTCCCTGCCTGTGACTGCCTGCTGTACTGTCATTTGCAGTATCTCTAATCGGTCCCCGAAACGTCTTTCTTAGTTTTGCATCTGTGCAATTATATAAATGCAGAATTTATTTTTGTCTTTTTATTGCCCCTTTTGCTTTAGAAATGAACTTCAAATTTATCCAGAGTCAGCAATAGCATGCCATTTAAAGAAACTCTTGGATTAGTTCAAACTTGCACAGCTGTTTAAGTAAACGCTCTCTAGATGACACTGCACATCGTCCCTCTAGAATGCTTTCTCAACTTCTTTTGTCCTATTTTCACTGTAGGACTGTACAAGTAGGTATATAGATAGAGGTGAATATTTCGTTGCTATTTATGGATTTGTTTTTGTGAATACTCTTTAATCAATGCCACTATTGCTTGGAAGTGCAACGTCCTACTTGTGTAATATTCAACATTTATGGCTTGATGATATTGTTCTTAGAAAATCCATTCGTGTGACATGGGGAGATGGACATTTTAGGTTTGCCAAGCATCATGAAGTGCAGATCAGTTCGGTTTGATGGTGAATGAGCGCTTCAGTACTGATTTTGCTGTCCATGCGAATTGTGATGAACTGACAATTGGGAAGATCGTTAGAGATTAAATCGGACGTTAACGGGAGATGGTTGAAATCTGAATTGTGTAGCTAGGAATTCACTATTGATCCTTGGTATTAGCTGTCAATCTAAAAACTTTTAGAAAATTGCTCGAATACCAAAATCTGAAACCACATCATACTATATGAAGATCTGAACGTATTTCACAGTGAACAATGACAATCATCGCAAAATGGACCGCACAATCTGCTCTGTAACAACATCAAGAGGAGATATAGATCCTGATAAAGCATCTTGATAAAGGAGCTTTAATGGCTGCAACCAACACTGCAGTACATGCTGGCTACAGACAATGCTAGGTGAGTGAAATTACCAGTATGTTGTGCTTGATTATCAGTTGCTATCAGTCACTGAGGGATTCAGATGCTTTGAGGGCTATAATTCCAAGCTATACTGAAGCATTTTTCCAAAGTCGAAGTGTCTACCGCAACCCTACGCAAAAGTAACTAATGTAATAGCTAGCTACTGCGCTACATTTAAAACAAACTCGCTCATATTATATAACAGCAAGCCTAGTAGCATAAGTGCATGTGTGAGCTTTTTATGGCCACAGTGTAAATTATTAATTGATTGATTGAATGATAAGAAGTTTATTCATCTCAGTAGTGATAAAACAGGTACTTGATACTGTACGTTCTGAAGGAAAAAAAAAGATATCAATGCACCCCTTATTGTAACTAACATTATTTACTTAATATAGACAATTCCTTTCAAAATAACAGAGTTTTGTGACCAGTATTATCAGCGCACTCCAAGCACTTAATTTTTATGTTCTCTTAAGCATCCTTAGGCAGCACCTTGCAGATAGGAAAGACATCAACCTATTGGAGCGGCAACTGTGATTTGTTTCCAGATGAGGATTGATCCAATGGGAATGTTTTGCTTTAGTAAACAGCACACTGAAAGTAGATGGACATTTATAATCATTAAAAGTGACATCGAAGATAACGGGAGATGGAAATGTACTGAATGAATGATGAAGTTCTTGATCTTTAAAGCTCCACTTTCACTGTTTGGTTTTTACAGTACATCATTTATATGTACAATAGGGAACTGAGACTGACCTGAGGGTGGTGCCGAGTGAGAAAATAAGAATATGCAGCAAATATTACAGATACAGTCACAGTTACATTGACGTGGACCGCATCCCAGCTGCTACATTCTTTCACTGATTGTTGAAATGTATCTGGAGCATTATTGATTTTTTTTTTAGTCTTGAAAGAGTTATCAAACGTCCAATTAAATCAAAAGCTACTGTGATTAATGGTGACCCGATATTGATTGACAGCTGGAAGGTGAAGGAAGCTTTCAAGCCGAGCGCTTTGCATTCTGAAGTGAAGCTGCTCATACGCAGTACAGTGTATGGTTACACTAATTGGGCTGAGACCTTTTGCTCCCAGAGGTAATAGTCTGACAAATCATTTCATTCCATGATCTGAAAAGGGTTGATACAGGTAAGTTGTTTTTATTATGCGAGTGCTTATGATATCAGTGAGAGCATTATCAGCTGCATGTTTTGGGGCATGAAAAACAGCAAAAAGAAGAAACATTTATTAAATACCATCTTTGCCATATACCGGAAATATATTCACCCAAACTGTGAATCTTGCACCCATACACAACATATTAGGCTTCTAACATTATTAAACATCTTGTACTCAGCCCTTGTTAACACCTCTCACAGTCCCAGAAGGATCAAATCACAAATTCACACCTTTAAGTATTCTAAATTCATGATTAAATTACAGAAATAAACAAGTGGATAAAAGTTCATTGTGACTGCACTTTAAACAGATGCCTTAAAAAAAAAATAAAATAAAAATAATACAATTCTAAAATCAGCTAGAAAACTGCAAAAGTGCTAATGTGGAGTCTCACAAAAGTTTGTTATAAAAAGTTATTTTCAAGGCAGTGAGCACAGTGAGTTATTGGGTAACCTTTGCCACCTCACAGCTCCATGGTCCTGGGTTCGATCCTGAGCTCGGCTTACTTTCTAAGTGGAGTTTTTCAGTTCTCTGTTACAGCATGTTTTTTTTCCTCATACAGTAGTTGTCCAGTTTCCCAGCACTTATAGAAATGGTGTCTTATTTCTGTGATATGCACGGTCCAGACCATGACAAAGCATTTACATGAAGATGAATCCAAATTGATTTGAAGTCACTGTCGACCAAGCTATAAAAATATTCCCCAGGGTGCACATTGCAATGAAGAGGGAGCTGTTTATATCTTAATTAGACTGGGGAGATTAAAAAGAAGAAAGAGTACAGATCAATCGTAGATGAAAATAATTCTATAATGTTACGGAGATATCCGAACATCGGATATTAATATTTAAGCCTAGATTATACATGCATTACATCCATTCTGACTTCGCCATGTGCTCATGTTTATACTGGCTAAGTCTAGCACAGCAGCTGGCTGAGATAGGATATGAATGTTAGTCAGACTCAGTCTATCTGACACATCGCAAAGCGAATGCTTGTGCAGCAATCGAGCGAATTTTCTGCCTCATCTAACCTGACAGTCACACAAGGAAAATCTTATATCATCATAATTGGTAAAGAGGGATTTCAGAATCCCTTATAGAAACATCACATGAACTACAAATGTGAATAATCTCCCGATTCACCTTTTGTGATTTCACTAGCAAATTGTTTTTGTCAACAATTTACAGTGGAACCTCAGAATACGAATTTTCGTTTAAGAATGAAAATTTCCAAGAAATTTGCATCGGCATGCGAAGCATTTTCGGCATACGGACAATCCGAACGCCAGATAAGTTACACGTACATCCGGGAGCCAATCAAAACGTGTTTGTGTCAGTGAAAAACCAAGCAAAACCAACAGGTTTAAGAATTTAGGTAAAGAGGTAAGAAAGTTTGATGCCTGTTTATTTCATATTTTACTTTATTTACATGTCTAAATGTTTTGATTGTTATTATATGCAAAAAATATGATTATAGTGTTGGAAATTGGTAATACTGGTAATTTTTTGAGTGGCTAGAATGAATAATCTGGATTTACATTATTTCCTGTGGGAAAATTTGTTTTGCAATACAAATTTTCACCTTAAGAACTCGCCTCCAGAACAAATTAAATTTGTATGCCGAGGTACCACTGTATATATTTTGACATGTTAATGAACTTATATGGCATTATATGCCAATTCTTTGGCATAACATGCTCTGCTCCTTCACATGTTAATGACATATTACCCGTATAAGCACATATAAATAAAAAATAATGAAATCTGAAATATGCGTGATTCCTGATTTTTCATAGATTATTTTATTCTTATAAAATATACTACTTAATCTACATTCACCATCCACTTTATTGGGAATACAAGTAGACTCATTCATGCAATCATCCAATCATGAGGCAGCTATGCAAAATTCTGAGTTTTCTGAATCATTTCGGTCTTTAAGTGTGCAGTTTTGGTTCATGATTTATCTTCATGATTTCATTCATTTCACTGCTGCTACATGATTGGTACATGCTGCTACATGATTGTAGGATTGCATAAATTAGCAAGTATACATGTGTTCCTGTTAAAGTGGATGCCTATACTGTATGTATGTACTCTAGGTGTAGGTGAATTGAGAAATGTGTAATGGAAAAAAAAAATCTAGACCTGCACCAAATGGAAAGGACAAAATCTTTATCATTCTAATTGGCCAATTGTAACATGCAATATATTGATTTTTTCAGAGCTTAGTGGCCATCGAGTGCCTTTAATAACACATTCAAATAGATTCCCATCAGGTCTAAAAGTGAGGTGTTAATAAGTTCCTAGAAGATTTAGGCTTCCTTATTTAATTGTTATTCTATAACATTTCGTTAGTTCTGTAGCAATGGCAAATGGCATAATACTGATTAATCTCTAATATATAAACAAACAGATTTACATTGGAATGCACATCCTTTTCTTTCTAATTGTGAATGAGTGATTTTATTGTGTTAGAGAAGAACAGACAAGGTGAGAGGGACTGAAAGAGACAGACACAGTCAGAATATTTAATTGATTCACAGTGAGAGAGAGAGAGAGAGAGAGAGAGAGAGAGAGAGAGAGAGAGAGATAATAAGTGACAATTTGGAGCCTGTTGTAGTTCTGTCTAATTAAATCTGCGATTTTTTCAGGAGAGGAAAAAACATTTTTTCCCTCTAACTATTGCAAAGCAATGTAAACTAGCACACAAACCAATAAGCACATGCTACAGTATATGAAAAGAATGGGAGTTTTTAGGACCAAAATATTTCTGGAGTTGTTCTGTACATGTCAGTTTCTTGTATAATTACCTCAGAAGCCTTCTTGCTCCGCGGCTGAACCCCGCTACTGTGAACAGCACCAGTCCAATTACTCTAAATATTAAATCACCCCAGAGCAACAAAAGCACGCCAAAAAATGCAGCTATATGAATGCCTCACCCAACAAAAGCCACTTCTGCACATTTTGGAAGCTGACATTATGCAGAATCTGCACTTTCTATTTCTGAATAATTGGTCAATTTGGCCATTCTACCACATTGTCCAAGAATGATAAATCTGTTTTTCTCAAGGAAGAACCCATTAGAGCACTCAGCAGCTAAAACCCTTAACGGAAACCCTTAGCAGTTAGGATGGATTTGCCTGTGGGATTCTTCCTTAAAGTCCTGTTTACTGTAGTTTCCTCATTTAATATTAAACATGTTTATTGCAGTGACCATTACTGAGCTAGAAGGATGAAGAAAAGTTGTTATGTAACAAAAACCAAACTTTAAAAACCAATAGTGGGGGAATACCGCTTTAATTTTAAATGCATGTTTTTCTTTCATCCATCAATCTGTCCATTCATCCATCTGTTTGTCCATCCATAAACCACCCATCCATCCATGTAAAATGGGGTTTCTAGAAAATAAACTATATTTGAACTAAATTGCATCAAAAACCTGCTTCATATGTAATAATATCCATCTGTCTGTCCATCTCAAGTGTTATTCCTAGTAATATGATAATAAATTTGAGTCAAAATGCATCAAAAAAAGTACTAATATTAAACAAATCTACATAACTTAAAGGTTCTTCATATGTAATTTCATCCGTTTTATGTGGGTCATCGTCCTGCTTTTTTTTTTTTAGTATTTCTAGAGAATGTGCTGAACTTCAACCAAACTATATTAAAAAGATAGTTCATAAACCTACACGTCAATCTATAAATATAAAAGAATAAATAATGAAAAGCTTTGACCTAACACATTACCTCCACAGGCTATTATTCATACAGAGCAGAATTTTAGGCACTGGGCCCAGTTAGTTAGTAAGATGAGCAGAGATGCTCAGTAATTATGGCCATGAAAGTAATTATTCACAGCTGGTATAATTACTCCAAAATATACACTACTCATTATTCATACTGTGTTTGCTAGACCAAGCCAATCACTTGCCAAAAACACAGTTTAGGCTTTAGTAAAAGAATCATTAGAGAAATATTTCTGTTGAGTCCTGTCTCTGTAAGACATAAAGAGCGCAATAAATAAACAATGTTGTGTCCCACAAAACACTATATAACATAAGTAAGAAAAAAGGATAATAAAAACACAATATACAAGAAAGTAGACATTAAACAACAACAAAATGGCTCTTATGCCGCAACTTCCCACAAGCCCGACAAAACGGTTCGTTAGATCAATCTTATCATTAGAATGTATCAAACCCCAAGTTTTAGCACCAAAAATCAGCTGTAGTAGAGAGAACACCATGAGAACTTGTACTGAACAAAATCTAAGCACATTGTATATGAACACTATGAGTATATGCACATCACAGTATAGCAAAAAGGATTGAGGAAAAAAAAAATCATCATAATACTGTATGTACTGTAAGTAAAAGTAATTACAATCATCCATCCACCTTCTGTAGTCCTTATCCTATACAGGATCATGGTGAACCTTGGGTCTATTCATACTCACACACACTATGGATTACTGGCATGCCACTCAGCCTACATGTCTGGAGAGGAAACCAAAGTACCCAGATGAAACTGTGGGAGATCCACACGCACAGTTAGGAATCAATCCTCAAACCCTGACGTGCAAGACAAACATGCTATCCAGTAAACCATAGCAAGCCTACAAAATGACGAATATTTCAACAATTTCATATCAATTATCCAAAAAAAGAATAAAAATATTTTGAGTGCATTTTGCTCATAAGTGAATTGCTGAAACACTGATGCTGGCCTACAAAGCCAAAAATGGACCAGCTCCCTCTTACCTCAAAGCCCTCATCACTCCTCGCACTGCACCCGCACCCGCACCCTCCGATCTACCAGCACTGCTCGACTGGTTCCACCATCTCTCAGGGTAAGAGGCAAGCATACTACAAGACTCTTCTCTGTTCTGGCACCAAGGTGGTTGAATGAACTTCCCCTAGAGGTCCGGACAGCTGAGTCACTGGCTATTTTATAACGGCGGTTGAAGACCTACTTATTCAGGAAACACTTCAACTAGCACTTCTTTCCTTATCTTTTGCATTTAAAAAACAAAAAAACAAACAAAAAAAACAACCTTTGACACTTTTTCATTGTAACTTTGAACAAATGTTTTAAACTCATGGTATCTTAAGTATGTAACCTAGTGAGCCAGCGTTAATGTATTCAATGTTAGAGATTTAAGCACTTACAGTATGTACGTCGCTCTGGATAAGGGCATCTGCCAAATGCTATAAATGTAAAAAAATGTAAAATAAAAGTAACAGGATTGCTGTCACTGAGTAAAACTGAGCATTATTTCACAAACAGTCATTGTGAGAGTCTGTGTATACTATAGGGTGCGCAGATGTGATGCGATTGGAAACAACATGGATACAATTTAGGTGAGTGTGAATGTATAGTCCACAGTAGCCATGTTTGTAGGCTGTGTTGTATTCTTGGAAGTGGACTTTCTGGTGGATTGTGGTGTTGGCGTGGAAGTTTCTTTATATTTAGATTATAATTATCAATGTTTCAATAAGGTAAGATAAACTTTATTGATCCCACAGTGGGGAAATTCACTTATCACAGCAGCTCACAGACAGTTAAAGTGCAGGTATTAAAGACTTACGATAGGAAGAATGAAAAGTTTAATATAAGACAATATCAACAAAAGTTAAAAAAAAATCTGTACTGTAATTATATACACCTATGGAATAATATTATATACACCTATGGAAAATGATATAAAATGACCAAATATTGCACAATGACATTATTAATGCAGTGTTGTTAAGTCTGACAGCCACCATTATGCTGCTAATAGAACTACACAGGGTCTCCACAGTCCCATGCAGGGGGTAAGAGGTGTTGTTCATAGTAGATGTCAGTCTAACATCCTCCTCTCACTCATCTCCTCCACAGAGTCCAATGGGCAGCCCAAGACAGAGTTGGCTCAGCTTGTGCAGTCTCTTCCTGTCCCACTCTGTACTGCCTCCCACCCAGCAGACTATGGTGTAGAGAGTTGCAAAGGCCACCACAGTATTGAAAAATGTCCTTAATATCCAGCTTTCCATGCAGCAGTGCTGGCTGTATCGTGTTGAAAGCACGGGAAGTCAAAGTATAAGACTCTCACAGTGCTTCAGGTGGTCTCCAAGTGAGTCGGTGCCTGGCGCAGCACGTAAATCACTGCGTCATCCTTACTGATGCCAGGCTGATATGCAAACTGCAGTGGGTCAAGCACTGTGCTCACTAAGGAACAGAGGTGACAGAGGATGAACATCTTCATGGTCTTCATCAGGTGGGTGTTTAAGGCAACTGGTCTGAAGTCTTTCAGCTATCTAGGGAATCTTTGGTACTGAAACCACATAGGAAGTTTCTCTAGACTGAGACTCAACATGTACCTGACCGTTCACATGGCTGTTCAGCACAGTCCCTGAGCAGTCTGGGGCTGATTCCATCCGGCCCTGCAGACTTCCTTGCCCTTAACTTTCTTAGTTCACACCTCACCAAGTCTGTTGTTAAGGAGAGGGAGATGTAAGAGGACTAAGATGAGTGAACGGGGTTGAAAGGTTGTGACTGAAAGACTGGGCGGGAAGCGAAGGGAAGTGTAATGAGGTGTGAGTGAGGTGGAGGTGAAGACAGTCCAGTGAGGGTGGCGGTTGCTGGTCTGGAGTAAGGTAGGGAGGGAGAAGGCTGGGTGGGAGAGGAAGTGGGAACAGAGTCAAATCTGTTAAAAAAAAACAGATTCAACTCTTCTGGGCAAAACAGATTTTGCCCAGAACTGATCACTGTTTACTGATCCTCTCCCACCACTCTGCCCATGCCCTGAGATGTTTTTCAGTCCTCTCCACAAATCAAAGACATTGTTTTGCTCCTTCATTTTCCTCCTGTAGCTGTCCTTGCACCTTCTCATCTTGTATTTGAGTTCCTTCTGAACTTTCTTAAGCTTAACTTTCTTAAGTTTAGCAGGTCTTGGAGCTTAGAGGTCACCCAGGGTTTGTTATTGGAGAAAGACTGTACTCTCCTAGATGGTACAGTATTCTCCACACAGATATTTATATAATCTGTGATGCAGTGGGTGATACCATCAATGACCTCGCCACGAGAGTGTCTCCCAATCTGTAGTAACAAAACAGTCTCTCAGTCTCTCTCTGGCCTCGGGACCAGATCTTCACAGACTTCTTTGTGGATTTCTGTGGAGGTTCAGGAAGAAGATGGGTGAGGTTGTAATTTGAATGCTCCAGTGGGGGTATGGTAAAGGAGCTGTATGCTTCCTTTACAGTACATTTGCATAATGTAAAGTGCATTGAATGTATTGTGTGAATGTAGGAAGAGTGGAAAATAGGTATGCATGCTTGAAGTCATCAGAGATGAGTAGAGACTGCGTGTGCCGTGTAGTTAAAACACTATGTAATAACTCACATGCCGCGTTGGCATCGGCCGAGGGAGGTATGTACACATCGATCGCAATGACGTGTGAAAACTCAAATATAGCCGAATGCTAACAGTGAGTAACTCATTGTCTTTGGTGTAGCGCTGTTCCTTAAAACTGATGTGCACTGGGTTGCACCACTTCTTGTTTAAAAACACTGCCAGGTGCCTTCTTACCGCTCTCTGCAACTTTCCTGCCCACCCGTACAATTTTAAAACCATTCAGAGTTACCATTGCATACGATGAGAGATCATTCAGCCACGTCTCAGTAAAGAACATAAGGCTGCACTCCTGTTATTCTCTCTGGTTAGCGCCGTTAGATTATCCATCTTATTAACAATGGAACAATGTAAACAATGGAGCCGTGACTAAAGGAGTCTCCAGAGGCAATTCCAAATAGTCCAAAAATGAGTACAAGGCATAGTACAAAAGTAACCAACTTGGACCTCTTCGTTGTGTAGTTGCTTAGGGGGTTTGATAAAGTGCATGAAAATACAATTCATGGTTAAGTAGCATCCAAAAGAACTGGGAACATTAAGGGAATTAAATGATTTAGTTATATCATTAACAAACTGTATTCAAGAAAAAGAATTATATTTTCTTCTCATGATCTTCAAGAATTCTTGGAATGTTCCATAGGATTTTATAGGGCTAATGAGACAATTGATTTAGGTCAGTGTTAATTGTTAAGATCCTATAATGTCGGAACTGCAGTGTAGATGCAGGTTATTTTGTACAAAACATTTTATACAGCTGTCCCTGCAAAGTGTTGGGCATGTTGATGCTTCCAAGACGTGCCTGAACAATCAAATTAGTCCATGCATATACAGTACTGTAGATGTGTTTGGTGGATATTTTATATCCATTAAACAACAGTGTTAGAAATTTTTTTTAAAAAAAGGGAGCTTTAGTCTCACTGTAACCTATGGAAGTATTTTTTATGAATCTCACTTCTAAATATTATACACATAGACAACATGCTGTATGAACCACTGAAAATAAATATTAGCAATCAAGTTAGTTAAGTAGGACATGTTCTCATGTTTAGGAACACAAACTAGACATGAATTTAGGGACATTTAGGGAAATTTAGTACTTCGTCTTTATTTAGTACTTTTATGATTAGCTTTTTTCTAGCTTAACAAAAGTAGCCCCAAATATTTTTTTAGTTGCTATAGCATATTGAACAGTGTAAAAAGGTCTGACCAGATTTTTTGCTATTTTAACAGCGGTGTGTAGACTTTTAGGGATAAAAACATCATTTTGCAAGACCCCTGAAACAAAAATCAAGAATCTGTGGAGTGTCTGGGCCCGAATTTCGGAATCAAGCTTATTAAGCTCTAATATTAAGATTTTGAAGAACAAACATTACAGAAATAAAGTGTAGAGAGCATCATCTGTCAAGAAATCTGTCAGAGCCACTTTTAGTACAAGCATAACATTTACAGGGGCATCCTTAGATTCAATTTACTAGGACATCTGACAGAACAATCAAGTATAGCTTTTTTTCAAGCTACACTTGACAACAAAAATGACTACAGATGGCACCTTTTTCCCAGCATCTTTGTTTCTTTAGGTTTGAATGCCTAATGCTTTGTGATTCCATAAAATCAAACTGTTCTCAATACAGAGCTAGCAGTATTCGGACATGGATATATGCATTAATTTTATAGCAAGAACGGACAATCAGAACTGAGGGAAAGTGTGAAAGCAGACTCAAAAGAGGTAGAAGGAGGGAGAAAAGGTGAAGAATAGGGAGAAGTAGTAAAAGGAGCATCAGAACAGGGAAACAGAGGTCGTCCTTTTTAAAAGGGGTTCTGAAACGTATTCAGAAATAATACAAATAAATTGACATCCAAAGCAAGTGAGACTGTCTTGGGTCTCCATATCTATAATCAAAAAAGAGATAAATGCATGCCTCTGCCTGTATGCATGCCCCGGTGCATAAAATGTGTTGTTTCTAGATGTAATTGTATACTTTATGTTAGGATGGCACTTAGTAGCCCTGTTAGAATTGCAGCCTTTTGTTAAGTTAAAATCAAGATATTTCAAGCAAAATAAGATAAAGAAAAAAAAAAGAAACAAAACAAAACAAAAAAAACAACCTGGTTGTATTGGGTAAGTGTGCACAACCTATATCTAATACATTGTTGAATCTTGATTTGGTAATTTTATTCCACTTTTCTTTGCAAAAAAGGCTCCATGTCCATCAAATGGTGAGGGGATCTCAAGTGCACAGCCTTCATGTCGTTCTGCTGGTTTATCGATAGGATTTATATCTTGGGTCTTACTGAACCATGCCAAAAGCTTGATCTTCTTCCTCTGAAGCCGTTCCTTTCTCACTTGGATTTGTGCTTTGAGTTGTTATCGTGCTTTAAGCTGAAATTTCAATTTATCTTCAGCTGTCTAACAGAAGCTTGCTGTTTTGTGCCAAAACAGATTGCTATTTTAAACTAGTCCTTCTTTCTTCAAACCCAGGCTCATTGCATGATGCTGCCACTACCATGCTTCATAATCTGTATCCTGTTCTTTGAATTATTTTGGTTGCTATATCACCTTCATTTTGAAAAAAATAAATAAATCTTACTTGCTCATGTTGGTTTCCGTTTCATGAGGATTTTGGACAATCAAGAAAAGATGCCAACTTCATGTGGTCTTTGAGGACAACAACCTTCTAATCAAAACACAATTGTGGGACTGTATATGAGTGTAGAAAGGACATTATTCATAATAACATTCTCTGGTGTTTATAATAAATTATAATCACACCCTCCAGTGTCACCCAAATGAGGATGAGGTTTCCTTTTGAGTCTGGCTCATCTCAAGGTTTCTTCCTCTTCCATCTAAGGGACTTTTTCCTCATCACAGTCGCCTCAGACTTGTTCATTGGGGATAAATACAAACACATTTAAATATAAGTCTAATATGAATCTTGATAATTATCTTATAATATTAATCTTTGTATAATATTAAACTTATATTTCTTATTTTCTGATGTCCATTTTTAAAAGCATTTTAATTTGATTTATCTTAGTTTTCAGGGTATTGCACAATGATTTCAAGTAAAAACATCTGGCAGCATGTGAACATTATACGTGTAAATTTTACAATGGAAGTTTGTGAAGATTTTACCCTAAAAAAAAAGAAACGTCTATATATTTATTAGAGATGAGCCGGATACTCGAGTATCCGGTACGGATAAAGCACTTCTGCCGAGTACGAGTATTATACGAGTAATATGAGTCAATATCTGTGCTCGGATTGAATGAAAATCATCATTGGGTATCTGATTGTGTCAGCGTTCTGTGATAGGCTAGTCACAGCGCCCCTCCCCTACACACATACAGATGTATTGTGTTGCTGTGTCTCGCTCTGCTCACTCACAGTCACACACAGAACAGCTCTCTGTCTCTCCCTCAGTCACTCGGGTTCGCGGGTCTTTTCCGTTAACGTTTAGGGTTTCTTCAGCTTTTTACTTCGGGTTGTAACGTTAATAATACGTACTTACTAACCAGTAGAGTTCTGGTAAACGTGGGTTCGTTCAGACGTGGTGCTTGCTTGGTAGAATGCGACTCGCATTGCGTCTCTGCCTGTCGGAGATTTTTTTTCTTTTTTAAACCTTCAGCTGTCTCTAACCAGTAACCAGACACTGAGTGTCTGACACGTTTTTGCTGTATTTCATAAAAAACATAAAGGTAGTAAGCTAGTGTTATAAATAATACAAATTAATTATTACCGGTTAACGCCCCGCCTACTTCCGGGTTAGGCCCCACCCACTCCGAGTACGAATACGGATACAGATAATTCATATGGTTAACAGATACGGATACAGATACAGATAATGCTGTACTCGCTCATCCCTAATATTTATATTTTCATACCGACACTCTAGGATAATAAGATCCTTTACCTGTTTTTATCTAATCTTCTTAACACATGACATCTTGATGAATTAAGAAATGCAATTATGTTGCAACACAACAAATTAAAATTATATTCGACAACTAACGTAAAAAAAAAATTAGTAAGTGTAAATTGAGAGCAGATGAACAGAACTGGATGAGTTTTGCCTCTGGAGTTTTCAGCCTGATGTGATTTACATTTTATATCTTAAGCCACTGAAATTGCTCTCAGAAATCAGGAGAAAGTGAATAAATAAGGACAGCGAATATTACATAGTATGCAATATTACTTAATTTAAAAAAAAGGAACGTATAATAGAGGTCATTGAAATTTCATATTCAATTCTTTTCTCACCTTGACACTTCTGTGCCTTGTCTTTGTCTCATATTATGAAGACCAAAATATAAATTTTTAATGAAAAGACTAAATATCAAGAGTGCATAATTCCCAAGTACACAAATTCATAGTTTTCAGCACAACTTTTCAATTGTCACTACTTAAGGGGGGACAGTGGCTTAGTGGTTAGCACGTTTGCCTCACACCTCCAGGGTTGGGGGTTCCTGCCTCCGCCTTGTGTGTGTGGAGTTTACATGTTCTCCCCGTGCCTTGGGGGTTTCCTCCAGGTACTCCGTTTTCCTCCCCCGGTTCAAAGACATGCATGGTAGGTTGATTGGCATCTCTGGAAAATTGTCCGGTGTGTGTGAGTAAAGAGAGTGTGTGTGTGCCCTGCGATGGGTTGGCACTCCGTCCAGGGTGTATCCTGCCTTGATGCCTAATGACGCCTGAGATAGGCACAGGCTCCCCGTGACCCGAGGTAGTTCGGATAAGTGGTAGAAAATGAGTGAGTGAGTGAGTGAGTGAGTGTCACTACTTACAACTACTGCAAAATACAGCATTTTAACTCATGTATCTAACTGTGATGATGCGTCTGGTTGGGATTCCGTACGGTGATGCAGCCTGCAGCAATACTGAAATACTGTAATCATTTTCTCACCTGAAGCCATCATTTCTCACTGATATTATACAGCAACAATACTTCTCAATGTTTGCTTTCTAAATCAAAAGAGATGGAGGCAGAATTGATTAAGAATATTGGTTTGCATCTATGGCTGAGTTTCAAAACATATTTACAGACAAATCCATATTCATAGCAGAAACTTACACGATATGGTCAATAATCAGAAAATAGCCATGAAAATAAATAAAAAGAAGAAATCAAGGAAACTGGGGGTGGGGGTGGGGGGTAATAGAGCTGGAACAAGTAAATATAGGAAGTAAAAAGGAGAATGTTGATGAATTATTCAACCCAAGTTACATTACACTTTTAAAGGTTTTAACCCCTTAAATTCCAGGATCTCTCAGTGGGCTCAGACTCATGCTCGTTAAAATACACTGTTCCTATTAATTCCACTGTACTTACTAATTAATTCATTGAAGATGCTGAATAATATGCTTTAATTAGGACAGGACTTACACTAGCTGTAGTGCTCACAAAGCTGCTTAATGCTCACAAAGGAAAACTCAGACATCCGACATCAGAATTTACTACTGCTCACTCTGCACATCTAAGGCAGAGCCACTACACACACTTCCCTTGCATTTTTTTCTCACTCTGTTGTGGTTTTCTCTCTATTGTATTTTTTCACATCAGTTTTTTTCTCCAGTGCGTTCATTCTTGTTTCGCCATCAAACTGTGCTTTGCTTTTGATTCGCATATGCGCACATGCACGAGTGTTTAATATTTTAAAATGTACAAAATTTCATGTGTTTGATGATAAAACTTTGACAGTTCTTAACTGATAACACGTAAGCAACTTTTTCTGTCTTCGTACATCATAAAAACTCTCCAATGCATGTGGCTCGGTTGTTGCACGTGTGTAATATATATCCATGCACTTGACTCTCATCTAAAGAGAAAGCCTCTTGGGAAGACAAACCTGACACCTAATAATCTAGCATTTCTCATCAAACTGCCAACCCAATAAACACATGAAGTGCTGCGTTTTCAAAACACAAACTAATACAGCCCACCAGACGAGGACTCATGAATATTGCTCTGGACCTCTCATATAGTGGCAGACAGAGATGACTGACAATCCTGCTGTTTTCCTGTTCTCAGAGGATTCTCCAGAGCTTGGAGGTGTCAGGGTGAGCAGGGATATTTAAATTGAGTATAATGAAATTGGTCCAGTCTGATGGTTTTGCCAATCAGGATGGAAATCTTTAATGGCCACTGGCAGGGCAGACTTGACAACTTGACAAAGTAATATAATATATACCAACATTTCATGTCTTTTTGATTTTGGGATCCTATAGGAATTTTTTTTTGCAAAGATTTAAAGCACTATAAAGTAGACTATTGGAAATTGGAGATACAGTGGTAAATTAAAAATGTTATTGATTTTTCAAGTGAAAAGAAGTAAACACAAGCCATGCAGCAATCTTCAGTAAACATACAGGGAAATTAGAGTTTCTTTAAGTAGTTCATGATGTATTTCGCTGTAGGGGTTTGGACCGTTGCCCTGTTGTAGAAGTCAGTCTCTTTCAGCTTCAGCTTCTTGAGTAAGTATGTGAAATGAACTTCCAGAATTCATGGATATTTACTCAGATTTGATGATTGTATGTAACAAGTTATGTTATAACTTCATCAGTCCACAGTATTTTTGTGGTCTGATCTTCATCTGATCTTTTACATTTATATATTTTTTCTGTTTCTATACTTATGTAAAGCTGCTTTGAGACAATATGGATAGATAAGAGCACCATACAAAGAATTGAATTATTTGTTTCCAAAATGGTTTCCTCATGTCTTCCACTGAGGAAGCAGAGGCTGAGGTCTCAGTTGTGGACTCGTCGATCTCCCAAGCTGAGGTCACTGAGGTAGTTGAGAAGCTCCGTGGTGGCAAGGCACCGGGGGTAGATGAGATCCGCCCTGAGTACCTCAAGTCTCTGGATGTTGTGGGGCTGTCTTGGCTGACACGCCTCTGCAACATCGCGTAGTGGCTGGGGACAGTGCCTCTGGACTGGCAGACTGGGGTGGTGGTCTCTCTATTTAAGAAGGGGGACCGGAGGGTATGTTCCAACTACAGGGGGATCACACTCCTCAGCCTCCCCGTTAAAGTCTATGCCAGGGTACTGGAGAGGAGAATTTGGCCGATAGTCGAACCTCGGATTCAGGAGGAACAATGCGGTTTTTGTCCCGGTCGTGGAACACTGGGCCATCTCTATACCCTCGCCAGGTTGCTGAAGGGTTCATGGGAGTTGGCCCAACCAGTCTACATGTGCTTTGTGGATCTGGAGAAGGTGCTCTGGGAGTATGGGGTCTGGGGCCCTCTGCTAAGGGCTGTCCGGTCCCTATATGTCCGGAGCAGGAGTTTGGTTCGCATTGCCGGCAGTAAGTCAGACTTGTTCCCAGTGCATGTTGGACTCCGGCAGGGCTGCCCTTTGTCACCGGTCCTGTTCATTATTTATATGGACAGGATCTCTAGGCACAGTCGGGGGCCGGAGGGAGTCCGGTTTGGGGACCACAGGATTTCGTCTTTGCTTTTTGCAGATGATGTTGTCCTGTTGGCTTCATCAAATCAGGACCTTCAGCGTGCACTGGGATGGTTTGCAGCCAAGTGTGAAGTGGCGGGGATGAGAATCAGCACCTCCAAGTCCGAGGCCATGATTCTCAGCCGGAAAAGGGTGGCTTGCCCTCTTCAGGTTGGTGGAGAGCTCCTACCTCAAGTGGAGGAGTTTAAGTATTTTGGGGTCTTGTTCACGAGTGAGGGAAGGACGGAATGGGAGATCAACAGGCGGATCGGTGTATCCTCTGCAGTGATGCGGTCAATATACCGGTCTGTTGTGGTGAAGAAAGAGCTGAGCTGCAAGGCGAAGCTCTCTATTTACCAGTCGATCTACGTTTCTACTTTCACCTATGGTCATGAGCTTTGGGTCATGACTGAATGGACAAGGTGTTCCAGGCATGTCCAACCGGGAGGAGGCCCCGGGGAAGACCTAGGACACGCTGGAGGGACTATGTCTCTCGGCTGGCCTGGGAACACCTTGGTGTTCCCCCAGAAGAGCTGGAGGAAGTGTCGGGGGAGAGGGAAGTCTGGGCGTCCCTACTTAGACTGCTGCAACCTGTGACCTGGCCCCAGATAAGCGGCAGAAGATGGATGGATGGAAAATGGTTTCTACATCAGATGAGGTCACAGCTAATGGTTATTACTGATGACTTGCAGAGCATGTTTATGCAAAGCAATACTGTAGAGTAGAAGCTTGCACTGTCACTCCTGTGTGAACGCAACCTCCCTGCAGGTCTTTAGTGTCATTATTGGGGTTCTGCTTAGCTAATTTTGCTAGCTAGCATATGGGCAGTTTTATCTGGGAGTTTTATTTGTCTTCCAAATCTCAGAAGTCTTTTTTCAACCTGTAACTTCCTGTTCTTAATGTCTTTGCAAACAGTGGAACTATTGAGCTGGATGACCTTCTTATCTTTGTATAGACTTCCTCCGCTTTGTAGTCCCCAATTAGAATCATTTTCGGTTCCTCAGTCAGATGCTTAGAGGAATCCAAGGTTGTTGAGGTTTGAAGCGTCAAAGAAATAATTATGCTCTAGAGTTGTTATACTTAACGACCATTCATGATAACAAGTCCTAATAAGTCAATGAGTAGAAAAAATTTACCACAATTAGTATTTTATTTATTGCTATTTTTAGGTTCATCAAATATAAAGTACCTGTATGTTAGCATACAGGTTCAAAAATCAATCAAAATACATAAGTCTGTCAGGGGTGTCCAAACTTATGCGTACAGCTATAATATTGAGACAAAAAGCAAAGCAAATACTTTTTTTTTCCCTCAGAAGACTCAGAAGCATCATTCTTGATGAATAATCTTCATATTCACATCTGCACATAGATGCTTTAATTTTAATGATCTCTTTCTGATTTTTAATGACTTTTTCCCTCACTACAAAACTAATAACAACAGACACATTTGATCATGGGAGATTACATTTGCCTGACTTTGACACAGTCTGTTCTATATTCACATTACTTGAAGCAATATGAAAAAAATAAATGTGCTTGAAAAAGAATTAAAGGACCCAGGTATTGGATAATGACTTTAAGTCAAACTAGCATTTATTACAGTTAAAGTGGAAAAATATACCCTCTGATTTGTGGAAAATTACAATTATGTCTTAATGTGCATAATAAACATACACTAAACGGTGAAGATCTGTTTAACTCATAACACTTTATTAAGCATTCATTAAATATGAAGTGTCGTTGATCATCGACGCAGAATAGGAATTTCACACAAAATGCTTTAGGTGACATGCAAACACTGACAGTAAAATCATGGGTGTTAATACCATGAATAGAAACAGATGTGTGTTCTAGTTCCCATCAGCTGTGTACAGAGGTGTTCTTAATTGCTGGCCAGAAATATAGCAATGAATCATTACGCATCGTTAAGAGCGGTCAACACGTTCAGGATGTTTTAAGGAGAAAAAAACAGCTTCCAGATTACAAGCTACCTCCGTAGTATGAAGAACCAAACCAGCAACCTGGAGACATGCTCTGTGGATCTGTAGAGAAAGTGCAGCATGTCAGCTAGGTCTGGATTAATAATAGATGTATATGAAGCATTTACAGAGGTCTGAGGTTGTTGAATGGGGGAGTAAATTCAAATACCTGAACCTATAGTATCATCCTGGAGATATTTTAACCACTGACTTATATGAGTTTCATCAGTTCACTGGACCACAAGTTAAATTTCAGCCACATTGACTTACTAGGGAAATTAGTCAAAGCTGAATTAAGTGCACATGCTGAGAAATTAATACTAAAATTGTGGAAATTGGTTTTCAGACTTTTACACATATCTACAGCAGAACTATTCAGAAAGTTAAGTTCTTCTGTGAACACATTATAAAATGGTATGCCGTTTGAAAACAACATAACAAATACTGTTAAGAATGAACTTAATAGTATTGTTCCTTTAAAGTCCAGGACTGTCTTCCATACACTAACACTGCTTTCATAACCTTGATTTAGTCTTGTGGCTTGATTAAAGGAACAACCCCTTTGGCAGACATCACAGCTTGTAAACCCTTTTTTGTAGCCAGCTAGGAGTCTTTCTTTTCTTGTTTAATGAATTTTTCAGTCACTCTTCTTTACAGAACGTTTCTATTTCTGAGAATTTCTCGGGCTGTTTTGCATGTTTATGATCTGCCAACATATATTCAATGTTGTTCATGGCAGGGGATTGTGAGGGTCACTTTAAAGGTTTCATGAACTGGTTTATGGTGGACTTTGAGGGATTATTTCTTATCATTGTCTTGTTGTAATCTTTTCTAAACGTCAGTTTATTGACCAATGGTGTCACATTTGTTTCCTTAATTTGCTGCTCTGGATATTTACTATCTATTCTTTCATATACTGTGTGTGTGTGTGTGTGTGTGTGTGTGCATGTATGGGGTTGTGGTTCTTTTCTTACACAATATGAAAACATACTATATCCATCACAATTTCTTTCTGATGACTCTTCCATGGAGATTGTGTAAGCAATGCTGTAGAATAGAACAATGCACCACCATTGATGTATCACAAAACTTCCTCTTTCTGACCAACATGAAGGTTAGCTGAGAGTTAGGATTAGGGTTCTTGGTTGTACAGAACTTGGCTTAGCTTCCAGCTCCTGTTTCCACAATTATTTGTCTGTACGTGACATAAAAAAAACGCAGCCTAACAGCAGATTATCAATCAAATGCTATTTTATGTTGCAAAATAATGAGTATATTTTTATTACAGTAAATGCTATATAGCTAGAGATAGATAGATAGATAGATAGATAGATAGATAGATAGATAGATAGATAGATAGATAGATAGATTATTATAGATCTAAAAATGCTATTTCCTTCTACAGTACATATTTTCTGTCTGATTTTTTTTATTTATTTTTTATTTCTTATTTTTTTATTTCTTATTTCGTGTTCTATAATCTGTTGACATAGTTTGTTTTAGATGCTTCTATTCAAAAACAACTACACACAGGTGATTTATATAATCTGAATGAGCCTGGAAAAATGGTGCCAAGGGAACAAGCTCCTGCTGAAGACAAGTAAGACAAAGGAAATTAACTTCAGCGTGAATGAGAGAAGCTACCACTCCTAAAGATCACCGGCACCCCAGTGTTAACTTGGTGTCCATATCATATATGTTACTGTCACATTAACATCCTGGTAAAGATGGTCAGCATCTTTACCACCTTAGATACTTAAGGGACTTTTTAAACTGCCCTCTAAGATGATAAGGAACTTTTACATCTTCACCACTGAGAACAGTTTCATTCAGGGAAGCGCTTCAGCTCCATGACGGACAACACGGAGAGAAGAGAAGGAGTTAATTCCAACAGGCCGTTCAGGATTAGACATCATATTTCACAGCATTGTACTGTACATACAGCTGCCCATGCAAACATTTGCACTTGATGTAACCAGTAAAATTTACATTTGAATTTGAACATCAAGCTTATCAGCTGAAGAACCTGTGAATGAACCTGTGTACAGGAAAATTTCCCCACATAAATGTTGTCCAACATTTTGGACAAAAGTCAACATCAATCTTAGCAGCTGCGCTACAAATAAATAGAATTTCAGACCAGCAAAGTAAATGTAAATGAATGTGATTTTATTTGTATGATTAATTTGTGGGGGGGCACGGAGGTTTAGTGGTTAGCATGTTCGCCTCACACCTCCAGGGTTGGGGGTTCGATTCCCGCCTCCGCCTTGTGTGTGTGGAGTTTGCATGTTCTCCCCGTGCCTCGGGGGTTTCCTCCGGGTACTCTGGTTTCCTCCCCCGGTCCAAAGACATGCACGGTAGGTTGATTGGCATCTCTGGAAAATTGTCCGTATTGTGTGATTGCGTGAGTGAATGAGAGTGTGTGTGTGTGCCCTGCGATGGGTTGGCACTCTGTCCAGGGTGTATCCTGCCTTGATGCCCGATGATGTCCCGAGGTAGTTCGGATAAGCGGTAGAAGATGAGTGAGTGAGAGAGTGAGTGATTAATTTGTGAAACGTTTCCACAATGGAACATATGCTTCTGTTGTTGTTCTTTGTTTTTTTTTGTTTGTTTTTTTTTTTACAAGCTCTTTACAAGTTTCCTGCTGTGTTATTTTCCTTTCAACACCTTCATGACTATGCAAAAAGCTACTAACGAAAAGCAAGCATATTCTTGTGCACAAAGCACCATCCATCAAATGGCCTTTCCTCTGAGATCCACACACACAAAAATGCCAGACAGGAAGAATCTCTCCTTTACTTTAGGAGACTGTGTGTGAGTTACAGCAGAAGACATATGGTGTATTTGATATGTACTGTATGCTTGCTATTGACTTTCCCTGTGTTTGGCAAGTTTAAATTTGTGTAAGGTTTTTGTTCATTATAAAGGGCTCTGATGTTGTGTAAAAACAAGTCACAAGATTGAAGCCTTGTATATTTTTAAATTATTAAGGCATGGCTAGGCAAAACGTGTTGTTTGAAGGTATGGTTAAGGTAAGCGGCATCAATACGCAATCAAATAGACACATCTGAGTCCATTTAAGAACTGAGTGTGCATTGATATATGCTTAGTGTTGATGTTTTAGTGGTAGAATTGACCAAGTGGATGAAAGAACCTACAGCAAATTTCTACCGTTTTCTTTAGATTTTACAAACCTTGAAAGCAAACACAGAGAGAATGAGGAGAAGCTTCTTCCCGCAAGCCATTCACTTTAACTCTGGACTTGCACAGCACAGTGCCACTTTTTACACTATATACACTATTTACGCACCATACTGCACCTGGACACTTTAAGGACTATCTTTAAAATATTTATGAAGGGTACATGGTGGCTTAGTGGTTAGCTCGTTTGCCTCACACCTCCAGGGTCGGGGTTCGATTCCCGCCTTGTGTGTGGAGTTTGCATGTTCTCCCTGTGCTTCAGGGGTTTCCTCCGGGTACTCCGGTTTCCTCCCCCGGTCCAAAGACATGCATGGTAGGTTGATTGGCATCACAGGCTCCCCATGACCCGAGGTAGTTCGGATAAGCGGTAGAAAATGAGTGAGTGAGTATATTTATGTATATATACATTTTTTTTCCACTTATATTTTCATATTTTATATAGTTTTTTTATATAGCTTATACTTTTTTTATTTATCTATCTTCTTTTGGTTTTGGTTTATTTTTTATCCTAAATTGCATTCTTTTTTTTTTTCTGCTTATACACCGGACAGATGCAAAAAGCATTTCACTGCATGTCGTACCCTGTACAGTATGTGTATGTGACAAATAAAATTTGATTTGATTTGATTTGATTTGACAAACATTAATATACAAAAAAACAACAACAAAGGGTTACATTTACAGCCTTGTGGGAAAGGCATTAAAGAGAAAGAAGAAGGTATGTGAGGAATATATACATAATGACACAGAGATCCACATGGTGCAGTCACTCGACAACAGAGTGCAAATGCAAAAAAATAATAATAATAATAATTGCTTGGGCCCAACCGAAGTAGCAACACGATGGCATTAACTAACAAATTACATCTACTTTCTAAAGAAAAAAAAAGTGCATATACATTTATTTTTCACTCTTCCTGTTTTTTTCTGTTAAAGTGCTGCACTGAAATGCTACAAGGAATAAAGGTTTCTTCCAAATGCTAATTCCTGATATTAAGTAGAGGACAAGGGATTTTACTTAAGGTCAGTGTTTATAAGGCTACATCCTTACTGTAATAAGCCTTTTGTGAAAATAAATCTACACATACTGTACATCATGGCATCAGCTGCCGTCCACAAAATTTGACTTCTGCTCATACTGTATGTGACAATGTGGTGATTCAATCAGACATTCTGGGTTGATTCAATGACATTTCTACTTGAATTTATCTCTCTAAATTTAAGAACAGGGGCATAGAAGCCTTTATTATCACCACATACTGTATACATTACAGCACAGTGGAAGTCTTTTCTTCACATATCCCAACTGAGGAGGTTGGGGTCGGAGTGCAGGTGCTGCTATGATACAGCGCCCCTAGAGCAGGGAGGGTTGAGGGCCTTGCTCAAGGGCCCAACAGTGGCAGGTTGGCAATGCTGGGGCTTGAACCCTGATCCTCCAATCAACAACCCAGAGACTTAAACACTTGTGCCACCTCTGCCCCAGTATTCAGAAGAAAGAATGGTTAAAAATATTTAAAATGAAAAGTAAACACTGGAAAATTCAGGATGCAGAAGTGTCGGCACTGTCGGCATGGTATATGAATCCTGAGTCAACTGGTCTCTGTTTTTTAAACCCTATTCTTGCAGGTATTATGTTTGTTAGTAGCTGACCGCAGTATTTCCTAATAAATAGAGTTGGGTCCCAAAACATATATATTTCCCAAAATATACACAAAGCAGTAGTATAGTTTAATCAGACAGTTACTAAAGTTGAAAATAAAAAACCTCCCATTCATGTGACTCTTGTTGTGTTCCTCAGTATCGTAGTCCTAGCATCTCAACAGGATGCTATGGAAACCTTTACGAACTATCTTAAAAAAAAAGAATAGTGTACAGTACCTCTTATTTTATATCTCTGCTTATATTTGTTTAGAAGACATTATCGGTTCATTCCGAATGATGCATTCCTATTCACTTGCATCTTTATTATAATGTAAATCATCATGACATAAGAATTAAAGAATACAGTCTTTATTACAGCGTGTATAAACATCTATTGTCTCGGTAGAAGCAACATGAAAACAAACTCATTTCTCAAAATCAGACTCATTTCAGTGTTAGCAACCTATTAGTAAGTTTGCTCGTCGTGTGTTTGATAGTAGTTTAAGATGGAAACAGATTGCTCCTGTCTTGACAGGTCATTGTATTCCTTCTTGCAAGAATTTGAACTCATTTTTCATCTTGCAAGAGGATTTGGATATGGTAGATAGAAGGTGAAAAAAGAAGTATGTTAGTAACAAGAGTTACAAAAAAAATAAATAAATAAAATTAAAAAAAAAAATTTTCAATTATATATAACCTCCCAAGAGAGATTTTAGGGATTTCAATAGTAGTAGTGAACATCCCTATTACCTAAATACAAACATTTAGTGTAATCCTACCTTAGTCGCACTTTTATAGTAATTACATCATTATTCATGTTGTCAAATAAAGACTAAAACTCAACAGGGAAAGCTGGTATAGGAAAATGACAATGACAACGTAGATACTGAAGTGTTCATAGAAATTAACCTACAATATCTATTAACTTTATGACAACTGACACAACCCTACATAAACATTTTTAAAGAGTATTCAAAAGTCATCAGTTGTCAAAGACTGCTTCTGGCAATTGTAAAAGATAATAACTATCATGTACAGGTAGCTTGATGAATCTGTCACTAATCCTGTGTAGTAACATCCTTCTATCCATTTTCCATCCATCCAGCTTATGCCTGGAGATGCTGGGCACATGGAGGAAAAAACTCTGGACAGGAAACTCTAGACAGTCCATTGTACTGTAGGTCACAATCACATAAACATTCACACAATAATTTAGAGATCAGTCTAAGGGGAAGTGGTGGCACAAGCGGTGAAGGCTCTGGGTTGTGGATCAGAGGATCGGGGTTAAGGCCAAAGCCACTGTTGGGCCCTTGAGCAAGGCCCTCAACCCTCTCTGCTCCAATGGCGCTGCATCATGGCTGACCCTGAACTTTGACCTCAACCTCCAAAGTTGGGATATGCGAAGAAAGAATTTCACCGTGCTGTAATGTATATGTGACAAAACAAAGGCTTCTAGTCTACCATGAATTTCTTTGCACTCAATTGTTTTCACCATTAATTTAATCCCTGTGTCTATCAACATAACATTATTTCATTTTAACCAATCCTGTCTGCAGTTTGTCTGACCGAGAACATTTGATTATTTTTTTTTCTATCTTCAACATCAATGAAATAAGATAAATCTACTGTAAACACCCCACACAGGTAGATAGAAATGATCCATCATCATATGACAGATAAGCCATTATTGGGGAGTGTTTTCCTCATAGAAAAGATAATCACTCTTTCATTGTGAGTAGTTGTATGTGAAATTGTTAAATTGTACAGTCTTTGAAGTTTAGATAAAAGATGCTAAAATGGCTGCTTGAGTTTGTTTCCTCTGTGTAAGAGAAGAAGGAAGCAATCAATAATGAAAGCATTCTAATAGTAACATTAATCTATTACCCGAGAACCGACTAAAACTTCCGTAAGAATCAGTCAATGGACTTCCTTATTAAAGAGCAATCTTTGAAACAGCTTAGCTTAGCCTATAAGTTCAACCCAGTGTGGCGAAGCTAAAAAACTACAAAATAGCACTTTTCTATTTTCCACTGCCCCTGAAAATTGGTCTGGATGTTCAGTTCTAAATGGGAGAAGATTTACTGTGATGGAGCTAGTATTGCTATACCACGCTGCCTTATCTTAAAAAGTCGTCGCAAACCTGGTGTAAAGATGTACCCTTGTACCCACCATGATAAATTAGCCCTAGTTCAGGTGAGCGATGAAGTGAGCAGTGCGTTCTGTTGTCTTGATTTTTAGTTAAATGCGGCCTTGTCTGGTCGGCACAGCTCTGCTGATACAGCAGGATCTTCTGAAGTTCGGAACCAGCTGACAGCACGAACACCAAGAAACAAGCAAGCTGTTATTCTGCTGGTAAACAACTCTCTCCCACGCACACTTTAAAATCTCAAGAGATAATTGAACTTAAAATGAATATAACCCTAGACTATATGTGCATTTATCATTGTATGATTTTATTTAATAACAGTCGAAGGGTATAGACTTCCAGAAAATAAATGTAAAATGCAGCATAAACAATAAAGACAAAAGATTTGATTAACATCAGATGTACGTTAGATTAGAGACTTTGGACATATTATCTTTAGGGACAGATGGTATTATACAATTTACATGTTCATTCATTTTATTAGCTAATGTCATCTTTACACAGGGACAGATGGTATGATTAATGGCAACTTGTACCACTGTCTTGTTTTTGTATAAGGCTAGGATAGCAGTTTTGGCTGATATTTGAGGTTTATATTATGTTATTTAAACACCACTCTGTGACTTGTTTCTCTTCCTTGTCACATGGCATCTACTTCCTCCTGAAAGTGATGTGGCTTATAGCACTTTATCATACTGCTGCTCATGCCGTGTCTCAAATTCAGAGGAATGTGCTATCGACCCTCTTCCAAATACTTAAGATACAAGATGCTCATTATTGGTTAGTGTCACTCTGATTGACAGGGGAGATTATAGCATCCCTAGAATGGGATACCGTACCATCCATCCAGCTTATGCCTCGAGATGTTGGGCATATGGAGGAAAAAAACTATGGACAGGAAACCAGTCTGTTGTAGGTCACAATCACGAAAACATCCACACAATAATTTAGAGATCAGTCTAAGGGGAAGTAGTGGCTCAAGCGGTGAAGGCTCTGGGTTGTGTGGTGATCAGGGGATCGGGGTTCAGGTCACAGCCACTGTTGGGCCCTTTAGCAAGGCCCTCATCCCTCTCTGCTCCAGAGGTGCTGTATCATGGCTGACCCTGAACTCTGAACTCAACCTACAAAGCTGGGATTTGTGAAGAAAGAATTTCACTGTGCTATAATGTATATGTGACAAAATAACCCCACGATTTTGCTCTCTTGGACTCCTAGGCTCTCTTATTTCCCATTTTTTTGGAAAAGTACTACTGTACTGAAAGTCATCTGGATGGTTGTGGTTTCTCAGTAACATGGCAGACTAAAGTTGACAACAAACTCTCACTGATGACTACTAAATCACTGTGGTATAAGGGTAATAAAAAACTTCACATCAGGCCACATCACAACACTATGCCATTATTTTTTTCCCAGTACCTACGTGATCTATCATGTTTTATGTCTTACTTATCAGACATATAAGTATTATTCATCAATGCCAATACAATCAACTTCAGGTACATGAATACAGGTCTAACAGTATTTCACAGCAATATAAACCATAAACCTCAGCATCACACATAGCAACTCTTTCACCTCTAAGGAAAAATAATCACGCAGCATTTTCCTTCACATCTCTGGAACATCTTTGGTTTCATGGTTTTGCATGGCAGTGCAGCAAGCCTAGGAAAAAAAAAAAACCTTGTTGAATATAAATAGGGGAATGAATTTAAATTGGAATAAGAAATATAAAACACCTGTGCATATATAGAGGATATTTCTGTGCAGAAGTGGAACACCTACATTATCTGCTGTATTTCCTTTTACTGAATGAAGAAAAAAAAAAGTTGGAATCGATACCATTTCTTTTCAGTCGACTGTAACAAGGTGATTATGTGTGCAGAAGATTATACAATTATATCATGCGCATTGTAATTCCTCTCCATGTTTGCATGTACTGTAAAGTTTTATTACACGGATTGATTCTTGCAGTGTGTCTTTTTTACCGAATTAACCGAACAAACTCTACGAACAGGAACGTATTTTAAAATGGTTCTGGCTGAAAGGCATCTTGTATGTACAGGATTTAAACCTAGTGTCTTTTCCTGATAAGGGTTTATCTATATAAACCAGGCCAGCATTTTGAATAAATGGGAATAATGTATTATGATTATATCGGCATGATGACATATTTCATGTAATGTTCCTTGGTAAGCACAGACCACAATAATGAATGCAGAAACACACGAAAACTTTAGGAGTCTGAGCTGAATTGTGCATTTTTTTTATGATAATGTAGTCAACTGACGTTTGATGTAGAGCACTTAAGCAATTAAATCTTGATTTTATGAATTTTTTGCCACACAGATGATGAATATTTTACCAAACTGTTCCCTGCAGAGTGAATCTACATGAGAGGTTTATTTTTTCACTTATTCCATGATTTTGAAATGTAATACACATTAATTAACTTGATGACGAACTGATGCCTTGATTGTTTTGTATGTGTGTGTGTTTGTGTGTGTGTGTGTGGTAAAACTTTGTTTACATTTTCTATGGCTTTTTATCAAACTTATATTAAAAACTGTAAAGACACCAGAGTGAGTTCCTGCTCAGCGCCCTGGAGAGGCTCTGAATTCATTGCAAGGGTGGACACCAGAAGATTACATGTCCTGACTCTTAGTTTTAAGTCTACATACACAGTGCAATAACAAAAAATTAATAATGACACAATGATGGTTTGAACCGTTCCTACTCTTAGCAGTGTATATTATTATTTTAATAATAATAAAACAATAGCTGTTCTGAATATAACAACATTAAACATTGTTAAGTTTCACAAGGCCTATTCACATAGGCAGTGGTGGCTCAAGCAGTTAATTGTGGCGATAATAAAGGTTTCTATCCCTCTATCTATCTATGCCTCTTTGTAGCTCACTCACTCACTCACTCACTCACTCACTCATTTTCTACCGCTTATCCGAACTACCTCGGGTCACGGGGAGCCTGTGCCTATCTCAGGCGTCATCGTGAATCAAGGCAGGATACACCCTGGACGGAGTGCCAACCCATCGCAGGGCACACACACACTCTCATTCCTCTTTGTAGCTGTCATGATAATTTTTGTAATATTAGTATTAGCTTTTTTTCGATCCAACACTCACTGGGGTTTTTCTTGCTCCTCTCCATCAAGCTAATACATTATGCCTTCCTACTGGCTCATGAAAACAGTGTACTTGGGAGAATATATTTTTTTTATTTAAACCCCTGTAGCCTCTTATAAATTGAGAAGAATAGGTAGCAACTTTTTCAGAGGTGGGAGCATTCAAATACTTATTAGATCTCATGTGATATGTAGTATTTTATGATGAGTTATTATTATTACTTTATTATGCAGACTTATAAATGTACCCTTCAATACTTTTAATACGTATCGAATCCAGATTATTGTATGAACCCATACAAAACCATATACTGTATATGCAATGTTGTTACAAGCCAACTATCTACAAGATGTATCGTAATGACCAGAGAGAAAATAAACAATAGGTGTTGTTTAAACAGCCGAGCAAGTCGTTCACTGGAGCTACAGGAATATGGTGCATTACAAAATCTCAAAAAAGATCCACTTAAGAACTGCTCAGGTCTAATGCGGGATACCGCTGAGCTCTGTGGAGTTCTGAGAGAGTGGGTAGCTCTCTTTGTAGGAAGCAGAGCTCAATTTTCTGTAATCAACACAAAGATGCCATGACCCATTTTCAACAAGGACAATGTGAGTTGCCTGAGAATTTGAGTTTGAATGATCACTTTATGAACCCTGTAAATAATCAGGGATTTCACCCAAAAACTTCCACATATACTTTTTTTATAGTGGCATCAAATGACTGCTGGGTGTCAGATAGAGTGCGAAATCTCCTTGTCAAGTACAATTTTGGGTCCTGTGACAGGTCCTGCTTACCCTCCAACACTGCACCCTTGGACTGTTTCACTCTCAGAGGTCTTCTTAAGCACTTTATAAACTCAGGGCTCGTGAAATTGTCCGGAATTTCAACTTCTGGAACAGCAAGAACGGGACGCACCTATGCACCTTTTACTTACAGAGCCACACCCCATCCCATATAGTGATATGTGTAATATTAATAATAACTTATTACATGCACTCTGGTTTCAGTTCCTTGCTCCAAGGTGCTTTTCCCGACTTTGCATTTGTCTAACCCTTATGAATCTGTCTGTGTTTTTTTTTTTCTTTCTTTCCACCCTTACTATGTGCCTGCTCTTACTAAATTCTCTCTCACTCACTCTCACTCATTTTCTACCGCTTATCCGAACTATCTCAGGTCACAGGGAGCCTGTGCCTATCTCAGGCGTCATTGGGCATCAAGGCAGGATACACCCTGGATGGCGTGCGCACACACACTCTCATTCACTCACACAATCACACACTACGGACAATTTTCCAGAGATGCCAATCAACCTACCATGCATGTCTTTGGACCGGGGGAGGAAACCGAAGTACCCGGAGAAAACCCCCGAGGCACGGGTAGAACATGCAAACTCCACACACACAAGGCGGAGGTGGGAATCAAACACCCAACCCTGGAGGTGTGAGGTGAACGTGCTAACCACTAAGCCACCGTGCACCCTCTTACTAAATTATCACCTAAAATTTTAATGTAAAGTCATAGTGTTGCACGATGCTTCTGAAAATAATCACGATGATAGCTTATGTTTTGGGAGACACAGAGCTTCTCAACAGTTGAGAGCTTCTCAACAGTTGAGAGCTTCTCAACTGTTCATGAAATAGTAAAATGTTTTGAGGTTCAACTTGGAAACCTGACAGTCTGGGATGTTTTGTCTGGAATGTCATTTTTAAATCTTGTTTATAAAATAGCCAGCAAGTGTGTGAACAAAGCTGCTTGTGAATGTGTCAAGTATAAACCAGTTAAAATGTTCTATGCTATAAAGCTGGAATAAAATGTACAGATTGGTCAAAGCTTCACAAACTAAACTCATCCATTATGGATGTGCCCAAAAATATATATGCCTTGAACATCCACAAACCTGAACATACTGGGCATCCTTTAATTCATAGATATCAATCTCTCTAATTAGGTGGTCCTCTCAGCTGGAGAAAGCCTGTAGGTTTATTTAACCCTCATGGCCTCGAGTAGAGGCAGAAATAGATGAATTAAGAAGCCAACAACACATCATTTGGTCTATTATCTCCCTGTGGCCTTAATTTCCTGACAACTATAGATATAAGTTTAACTTACAGGCATCTATCTTTCATACAAGACAGTCTGGTTATTCAATGTTCTAGTTTTCTGCTAGTATGTCTGTTTATCTGCTTATCGTTGATTGATATGCTACCTGAGAAGATTCTTCCTCTAGGCCAAGACTTCTTGTAGATGTCACCCACAACTACATTAAGTCTAGGACAAAATTCTCAAATACATCATCCTTGTCACCCTAAATCCACCTTCAGTCATTTAGCTGCTGTTTTTATTTCAAGAGGCTTTTAAAGAGATAGAATGTAACGGAGCTAAGGATGCTAACTGAGCTGAGTTTAAGGATTTTAACTCATGAACTTCCAGTTAGTAGTATAGTAGTCAAAAAATGTCCACTGTGTAGTTAAACCTCAGTCACTGATGGTTTATTTCACAGGGGCTGGTAACTATGGTGAGCAGAGTTGGCTTCAAGCGGTTAAGGCTCCTGTTTATTGATTGCACTGCCAAGCTGCCATTGTTGGGCCCTTGAGCAAGGCCCTTAACCCTCTCTGCTCCAGGGGCAGCTGACCCTGTACTTTGACCTCAACCTCCAAGGTTGAGATCTACAAAGAAAAGTATTTCACTGTGCTATAATGAATATGTGACACAAGGTGAAAGCTCGATGTTAAGCTTCTGCTTTAAGATACAAATAATGAAGACAACTTCCTGATCTACACCGAGCAGCTGGACGAGCAGCTTCAATATTATATGATGAAGGTGCCAATAATAAATCTGGTACCCAGATGCCAAACCTTGCTTAGCAGTAACAGATTCACGATCTGTCTTCAAGGCAAAACGAACACACCCTGTAAGTATATGAAATACAATCTTGATTTCCACACTTCACTTAAAACATTAAATCACCAGCCTTAAACTGAAGGCAGAGCTACAAAGGATCATAACCAGATGAAAAAAAAAGACAGGAAAGAATAAAACAGGAATAATAAACCCAGCAGGAATACAGAAGATTAGAAAATAAATAGATATGTGAACCAAACCGCAAAAAAAAAAAAAACACAAAAAAGCAAGAACAGAATTAAAGGTTCAGAGGGAAAAAAAAATAAAAATTAAACCTTAATACAGCATCTATAGAAATATAGTCAGCAAGTCTTGTGTACCAATACAATGCAATTCAATTCACTTGGAGATGACAATTAAGAGCACACAACACACGTTTCTTCATTAAAGAATATCTAGAACACACAGGAAACCAAATAATTATTCCCTTTATAATTGCCTACTGAAATGAGTCATTTTCTTCAAATCAGAAGCTAAGAAGTTTTTTTTTTTTTTTTTTTTTTTTTTTATGTGATTATTGTAATCAGCTGAAGTCGCACAGGCAGGTACATAGTTCGAGTGTTCAATTAAGGCACTTCACAGAAAATCAGCAAACAGTCACGTGAGCGCACTTCAAGGACTGTACCGTTCTGTATTACTGCTGCTATGAGACACTGTGAGACTTATTCAAGGTAATAATTTAGACTCTGAATATGATTTGTATGAAGTATTGCCAGAGGTAACTTTGAGTTTGATTCTAAAATATCAGAGCTTTGTACAACTAAAACTAATGTGCTGGCTAATTTACATGAAGCCTTGTAGAGGAGCAAATTATCAGTGAATTGATGAGAGTCTTCAAAGACACTTTCATTAGCTTCAGGTGACGATGGGAATACTTTTTCCCATATCGCTAGTCATAACACCAACTTTTCTTCAAATAATACCTCATGTTCTAAAGTTATCTTTTTAAGAGCACAAGTGTCACATGGCATTTTTTACAAAATAAATTCTAGGTAAACTTATACAGGTTTTTTTTTTTTTTTACAACAATGTCAATCTGAAGTAACCTGGTCACCCCAACAAATAATTAGGACTTTTTTTAGGACTTGAAATTAGACTTGTTTTTTTAATTACAGGTGCAGTTCTGTGAAAAAAGTCTTACTGTAAAGCAAAAAAAATGAATGAAATGTTTTCTACATTTTAAATATTTACTATAAAAATCATCTAAAAGCAAGAAGCTACACAATACCGATATTTTACCGATTGAGTTTCCTAATGTTTTATGAGAAGCATCTTGGAGAACCTTCAACATCACTTCTGCAAACTTTGACTGATCCACTTGCTTGTGATTTTCTGTAAATTAAATTTTATTTTGGAGAGAATGATGCTTGGAAATCCAACAACAACAAAAAAAACAACTCATTTTTCACTGATCTAGAAGACATCAAATACACACGACTACATTTGGGGGGAAAAACGGGTACCTTTTGCACAGTTTTGTATGTTTTATTTTGTCAGTCAACATCGCATAATAAAATCCACCATAAAGTAAATGTCCCTGTAACTTAGCTGGTATTATAGAAACAACTGTACATTAGAATGAGTGTAGAATTTAAACTTGGAGTTGCTCCAGGACCAACAGTATGAATACAGTAAACACTTTCAAGACAAAACTAATCTCTTTTAAATAACTATTGATATCCTGAACTTATATATTCCCATAAAGCTGCTTATATATTCCCATAAAGCTGACGATGTCCATTGTTAAAACCGCAATATAAATAAAACTGAACTGAATTAAACAGAAAAGAAGAAATTCACATATCTCCTGATTCAGAAATATGCGTCTACGTCTAAATGCTCTTTGTGGAACTTTATAACCTTTGGTAAATTTAATTACCGTGAAGAATCTAGAGTGTTAACCCTCCTAGAAGAAAGCTGGTGATGTGTTGGCTTTGCAGATGTGTCTAAGTTTTCATCTTTGCCTAACAGATGTCAGCGCTGCTGTGCATGCTTGCGCTTTTTGGGCAAAACTGAGACAAATTACTGCTTGGCATGGATTCGCGCATCTGTTATTTGGAACAGGTGTTGGCAGACCTGAAGATACATTTTTTTTAAAAGTCAATATCAAAGGAAAAGCCTGGATTGTGCAGGTTTATGCTGGGGACTAATGTAAATTAATGACCATGTTGGGAAGGACATTTTTCATAATGCTATCTGCAAATCTTTTGTATTAAGGCGCAAGCGAGCATTTCGTGACATGACACTGACATGTTTATTTCTCGTAAGGATCGCATTTAGGAAAATCCACTCAGCATCCCTGGAGAAGCAATTATTCCCCACACTAACTTGACTAATAAATGGCGGATTAGATCTCTTGAGATGTCGCCTTGTCTATCCGTCTGACTAAGTGCCGTTGTTTCCTTTCTACATGCGCTGCACATTTATGATACTGTGAGCTTTAGATGATGTTTACACAAGCAACCAGGTAGCATTAGTTATTTTCTTTAATTGCCAAGATTTGATGTGAGCACTCCAAAACCCTTATCTTAAAATCAGCTCCGGTTCCAGCAGGACGTCTCTGTGGACTCTGCCAGAGCCAGAGAGAATGAGAGAGAGAGGGAAAGAGAGATGAGCATGATCATATATGCAGTGGCTCAGTTCACTCTCCTCAGGCATGCCAAGCACCCGGTTCAGCGCAGGCAAATGAGCTTTTCATTTCCCATTCAGAAATCAGTGCATGTCATGCTACCCAACCACCCGTAGTGATATCGCTGCATTCTAAACCAGGTGGTGTGCTCTCTCTCTCTCTCTCTCTCGCTCTCTTTCACCTCAGAGCAGAAACGTGGCTTCACATGCATGCCAAGTCCTCTGTATCTCTTTTCTCTTTGGACGTAAACGCAAGGTCCTTGTTAGGCCAGCCGGTAATACAACATTAATGATGATTTAATGAACGGACGTTGGGCTGAAATCGACTGGGCCGTAATGCTGTCATCGAATCCACTTTAAAAGTTTCCTTCTTCCGACCTGTACATGATGGATATGCACTCGTGATGAGACTCGTTCGTGTTAAACAGGGACTACAGACATGAGACTATCAGTGAAAAACCAAGGTGATCGTTTCAAGTAGACGTGGGAGTTATGGGGTGATTTCATCATGCTTAATTCTGTCTGAAATTTGTGCACATGCATCTTGTGTTCTGGTTAGTGCAGAATAAATACTGATTAGGGATTAAAACATCCTGATAATCTGTATCTGCATTAAATTAGTTTTTTTTATTATTATTAAATAGGACTCCTGTCACTATGCCCCCAAAAACAGTGAGGAAAAAAGACATCTTACCAAGATAAAAATATCTTGAACATAGTCAAAACAATCTAGTATTTACTATGAAATAATTACAAGAAACTAAATGACAGATTATGAGGTCTTTTTCAGGGAAATGTATATTATTTTTAAGTTTTACATTTTCTTTAAATGCTCTATAAGATAATAGATACTTTGCTTAATTTCAGAAAGAAGAAAAAAAATTATCTGGCAATAGAAAGAAAACATTTAAAACTTAAAAATAATAAAATATGTCCAGATACAGTAATAGACAATAATCTTATTTTATTTATTTATTTTTTATTTTTTGGAAATTTCTTATAATAAGAAATACTTGCAAAGATGTCTTAGAAATGATTATTTTTTTCTTCTTTTTTTTAAAAGGCTTTCACTTGCCTTTCATTTTTTTCATACTTGGAGATGCCATGTGAACCTTTTCCAGCTAGCTTTCTAACTTCCCTGAGGTTACGTCCGTAATATGAAGACAAACTGCACAAAATGAATTTTGCTCTGAGGAAGAATATCTGACTTGGGTTATTGGAAAACAGCAAAGCATCTCACTAAGTACCGGTAAGCAAATGTAAACCAGTTTGTTGAATTACTATATAGAGGTTGACATGCTAATGTAAATTTCAGTCAGGCCTTGACAAGTAGACGGGTTGATTAGTTGATGCTTAATCATATATTTTCATGATGGTTGGGACAATTTGTTTATATTCTGTGACACACCGCTGAAGGACAGTTAGGAGCCAGTAATCCGTAGTAGCCTCAGGACAGGCAGTTTAGCAAAGAGAGCTGGTGTGTGGAGCTGGGATTTCTACAGGGTACTTTTATCTGGAAAAATAAAATCTTGCATGTGTGTTAGTGTGTTACTCCATTCACTAAGAGTATGAAGCATGATAATCATTTCTTGATCATTAGTTCCAGAAACACATACCTTTTTTCTTCTTTATGTCAATTAAGTTCTAGTTACCATAACAAAAACTAGTGCCACCTTGTAGCATCATCTGGCATTACTTTATATCTACGTTAGCTTTTGTCTGTTACGCCACCTGATCCTTAGTTCTTTCCCTGTCTCTGCACACCTGTTCACCATGCTTCACTAATCATTATAGTTATGGCATTTAGCAGACACAGTCATTTTAAACAACCGAGCACCTTGAAGGTTAAGAGCCTGGCTCAAGGGCCCAGAGATGGCAGTTTGGTGGATCTAGGATCTGAACTTGCAATCTCAGTAGTCCAACACCTTAACCACTAGGCTACCACATCCCACATTTATGCCATTTAGCAGACACCCTTATCCAGAGCAACTTACAATTATCTCAATTATACAGCTCAGCAATTGACAGTTAAGGACCTTGCCTTGGGATTCAAAATAACATCTGACGAGCAGCGGTCCAACACCATAACCATTGAGCTACCACTTCCCTATTTACACCAGTTTTGCTCTGTGTGAGTCCATGACGTAGTTGGGTGTCTCATTGTTTTTGCTCTCTGTTTTATGGTCCTGTATCTTGTTTTGTATTTTGTTGCCTAGTTTATCCCTAATGTTTTCTACATGTGTCTGTTTTGGTAATATTTAATTAAACCCCTGTCTTTACTATCCCTGTATCTTTACTATATAATATAATATATATATAATATAATATATATTTAATCTTGATTATATTTCTTTTGTATTAAATGAATCTCCGAGTGTGAAGGCCAAAAAAGACGATAAACTACAACAGCAGGCATCTCTTGCACATTCATTTTACTGTCTGATTGGTGTTAATTATTATTACTGTGCTCCAGTTGTTCTCAGGCAATCTGTCAGCTAGTTTGTGCAAATTTCTCATATTGAAGGAAATGTTGGAAAAATATTTATCAACATTCCTGTCTTTCTTGTCTAAAAGTAAAACCTTTAAGACTGATTTAAAAAAAAGAAGATTATAATTTTATCATCGCACAGACTTTGTATGAACGGAGAAAGCAAATTATTCAGATATTACTGTTTCGGTTATTTGATATACTACTTCCACTGCTTCTAACCACATCATATTTACACACATAATACCTTCTGACTTCACAAAAGTACGCATTCATAAACATGTTATTTTTTTAAAAATCCAATGAAAAAGGGTCCAAAGATCTGAACACTATATTAAAAATACATGGAACTATGGAAAGGTTATGTAAAACTAAAACGAGACAAAAATGCTGCAAAACATGTTTTAGTGCAATTTGCACCACCTTATAAATGGCATTGCTATTAGCTTGGAAGATTATACACAACAAATAGCAATCATAGTGAAGGTGAAGGAGCCTTTAGTACCTCAGGGATGTTATTTAATAAAAATAATAATTATAATATACACCAAATAAACACCTGAATGGAAATAACTACAGCCACAGCCAAGACCTTAGACATCCCTGACAGTACAGAAGTGGAACTGTGGTTAAAATTCAGCTTGTCATGTTTGGAGAAAGAAAGGTAATGCACAATATCCCAAGAACACCATACATACAGTGAGGTATGGAGGAGAAAGCATCATGACATGCAGCTGCTTCTCTGCAAGCCGTACTGGGACATTACACGCCATCAAAAGAATCATGAATAAAGCAATGTACCAGCAAGTATTAGAGGAGAATTTAATCTCGTCGGCCAAGAAACCGAATCTGGGGAAAAGATGGATGTTTCAACAAGTCAACAACAGCAGACATACAGCCAAAATATCTCAAGAAGGTCTTGTATAGCCTAGCCAATCTCCTGACTTGAATCCCAATGAAAATTTATGGAGGATTTTGAAATTGTGAATCCATCAGAAGGGGCCCACATAACCTTGGGGAATTGAAGAGAACTTGCCAAGAGGAATGAGCCACAATGCTTCAAAAAAGCTAATTACTTCTCACCGTAGATGTCTCAGATTACAGCTACAGTATGATTGCCAACAGCTTTGGAACAAGTACTACTGTTAATGGGATCAATGATAATACTGATTACATTTCACTCGTCAATTTTTGTTAAAGATACGGTATCTTTGTTTTGAGGTATCTCTGTTCTATTTAGCTCCATGTAGCACCCCGTTCCTGGAGAAACGTTGTCTCATTTCACTATGTACTGCGTCAGCTATACATGCATACATCAATACAATAGCTCGATTACAAGTAGCTAAGTGGCTAATATAATTCCACATGTAGGAGTGAAACCAATTCAAGCTAACAGGTACAGAGTGCCAAATGGCATATAAATGATAAAATACCCTCACAACAGCCATGATAAGATGCTTTGGAGGCATTGTTATGATTTGGCATGGATGGAGAATGAATGAAGGAGGGCATGGTGGCTTAGTGGTTAGCACGTTTGCCTCACACCTCCAGGGTTGGGGGTTCGATTCCCGCCTCCGCCTTGTGTGTGTGGAGTTTGCATGTTCTCTCCGTGCCTCGGGGGTTTCCTTCGGGTACTCCGGTTTCCTCCCCCTGTCCAAAGACATGCATGGTAGGTTGATTGGCATCTCTGGAAAAATTGTCTGTAGTGTGTGATTGCGTGAATGAATGTATGTGTGCCCTGCGATGGGTTGGCACTCCGTCCAAGGGTGTATCCTGCCTTGATGCCCGATGACGCCTGAGATAGGCACAGGCTCCCCGTGACCCGAGGTAGTTCGGATAAGCGGTAGAAAATGAATGAAATGAATGAACTTGTTCATTTCTGTAGATAAAATTATTTTTTGAATGCCATTCCTTTACACACACCTATCAGATCCATTAGGTCCGGGATCAAACTAATATAGAGAAAAGTAAAGTAAGATTTGTACGTGGAAACAAGTAGAAAATTAACAAAGAATGAACGAAAGCAATAATCACTGGCAGTATTTTTTTCCATGTTTTTTCAGGTGCAACAAAGTTAACAGGAGCAGCATGGAGGTGCAATGCGTCACATTCATTTGAGCTTGGGTTACAGCTTCTGTTGAGTTGTGAATGTTCTGCTGATGCTTGACTGTTTTTCCTCCTACTGTCAAAAAAACATGCAGGCAGGTGTGAGTGTGTGAATGAGTGCAGTGTGCGAATGTGTCCGTTGTGCCTTACAATGGATTGATTTATCTGATACACTGATGTGTGTGTGTGTGTGTGTGTGTGTGTGTGTGTGTGTGTGCAATGGTATTAAGATTTAAGTACCTCATCTGAGAGAAACATCAAAATATTAATTTTAACTTAAACTTTTATGGACTTAACATAAGAAAAAATGTGTAGGTGTTCAGTAAATGAGGAAACTGCCGTACACCAATTTGGCTTAAGTTCTTGAATGATTTGTCTCCAAATGTTTGATTGCTTGCATTTAAAATGATTACACAAGAGATGCTGTGGTATGGTTAAGTGCTTAAATAGTTCTTTGCAGTTCATTCTGTTCCTTTTATGGGGCAATCAAATTATTCAAATATAATATCACATTACTGCATTGAACACACACACACACACACACACACACACACACAGTTTTTTAAGTGTAGCTATCATTATATTTAAAGTGTTGAAACGTCTGAAAACAGGCACAACCGCTAACCTAGAACATTCTAGACACTTTCACTGCAATACTTGCTGTAACGATCTCTGATGCTATGCTATTGAAGTTGTACCTTAACCATTTGAAAGCTTTCCTTTTAAAAACCTTTGCTTTGCTTTTTTGTAGGTTTTTGATATTTGGAGATTTTCAATGTGACAACATATATGAAAGAAAGCCTTAACTAGTTTTGGTCAATTGTGGATCTCCTCTGCATTCATCTGCATTTTGTTATCAACATTTCTTAATTTTAAAGTGATCATGATGATTGCAGTGTCAGAATGGTGTCACTCTCAAAAAAAGAGAGAAAAATGATGTCTTTTCTTTGCTGATGAAGTATCCTCAAGTGCACGTGTGTACCTTATGCCTGGGAAATGCAGATACCCTTTACTCATAAATCTAATTAAAGTTAAAACACTGACCCTCAAGGTGTAATTAATTATCTTAAATCATTTTTCAAGACACACCATATTAATGCTTCCAGGTAATTTTTTATTAATGCTTCCAGATTTTTATTTCAGCTATACTTGGAAAATCCATCCACTCATCCATTTTTTAAAACTACACAGGGTTGCAGCGAGCCTTGAGTCTATCCCAGGGCACAAGGCAGGGGACAATCTTTATGGAGTGCCAACCCATTATAGGGCATAATCATATACACACACAACTCAGAAAATTAGCCTACAAACCATGTCTTTGGACTATCGGAGGAAACCAAAGTACCTGGAGGAAACCCTCAAAATACAGGAAAAACATTCAATTTCCCACACTCATACTAAACAAACATGCTAGCAAACATGCTAGACCCTACACATAACATTAAAGCCTGTATTTATTTCTACAGATACAGATACACACAATTCAATACAGTTTTTTAATAAAAAAAACTTTTTTAAATAACTTTTTTGTTATTATAACTGCTGGGAAATGTTACAGGAACACTGGTAGTGTAACACTGCATCTTGCTAACACTCATTGCATATATATCTAGGTAGCGAACAAGTCGTATGCACTGGATGGTTGTTAGCTTTCCACTAACTCTTCTACCATTTTAGAATTGATTCCCTGTTCCAGTTCAGAGTAAATGAGTGCAAGGTTGTAGGTCTCTAGTCCTCATGAACCTTCAAGAAACCCTGCGTGTGAGGGAGGCCATACTATCTTAGCCATTAATCACAATGGTACTGCTCACTTTCAGGTGTCAGTGAGCGCATGGATGCGGAAGAGAGCAGATCTTTCCTCTGTCAGTTTTACACCGTCCTGTGATGCAGCATGAGCAACATATACACATATCATATATCATATACACCTAGGAAGACTAATTGGTGGGAATTGGCAGGTGACCAAATTGGGGAAGAAGAAAATAGTTTAAATATATTTTAACTGGAAACAGTATTTAATAAACAAACCATAGATTGTCTAGTTTCTAGTACAAAGGAGCTGAATTTTCTCTTTCACATAAAGGAGAAAAGAAAAAAAAGCAATTGTCTGCTCCAGGCTTCTGTTCCTTCGCATACATGTAGTGGATGGATTTGTAACCCGAGGTTCATACGCCTGGAGGAAGTATGAGTATAACCAACATTCCACAGCAGCTATACTGTATGAACTCTATATATATATATATTTTTTAACATCACTTTTATTTGCTCTCTCTCAGGGATTTTTGTGTGTTTGCATGTGGATGAAGTTCATGTGTGTGAGTATTTGTATTGTGTGCGAGGAGATCAAGGGCTCCTAGCAACAAAAGCATATGATTTGGGGTTGGGGAACGGTGGAAGGTAAATCGAACATCGAAATCTCTTTGATGGTGTTGAAGCCGACAGCCGAACTAGAATCCCAGATCTGTCACCACTTATTGACCAAAGAAAAGCATCTTAACAGTTTCGGCAGCTTGTTACTCTCCCACTACCTTGCATGAAATGATGAGTGGAGTCACCAGGTATGCCAGAACCCAAAATCCCTATTACAGTGTGCTTTCATCTTCTTTTATCTGCTTCCAGTCTTGCCCATTTTCATCCCCTTTCCTGTTTTGTCGTCCAAAGACGTGATCTGTCTTTGTTTTTTCTTCATCATCACAACTATATCAGTGTACATCTTCTCTGAGGCTATTGGAACGGCAAGACAGATTCATTTGTTTTTGCTGTATACTGAACCCACTTGAGAATGAAACCAAAAAATATATATAAGAATGTTTTAGATTAATTGTTTAAACAATATGAATCTTCCTGAACATCTACTCTCAGTTTTAGCCTTCAGTTTTACATGTGAAGTCTGCATTTGTTGTTAAAAAGGATAAGCCATCACGCAAATCAGAGAGCTGTGCATGGGAGAAAAGCAAGCCATTTTGAAGCTGAGGAAATAAAAGCAGTACAAACAATATAACAATGTTTGGGGATAAAAAACAAACCATTTGGGTACTGAGTGACAGACAGCGAATAGGTTGGCCAAGGAAAACAAGCATGGCAGAAACAACAGTCATCAGTCAGACAACAGTCAATACACCAACAACCTCCATAGGGCACAAGTAAAGGTATCAATATACATTGTCCGAAGAAGACTACGAGAGCAGGAATATAGAGGCCATACTACAAGATGCAAACTACTCATCAGCAGTAAGAATCAAAGATTAAAAGTAAGTAAGCAGTAAGATTAAGCAGTAAGTAAGCATTCATTAATTCATTCATTTTCTACCGCTTATCCGAACTACCTCGGGTCACGGGGAGCCTGTGCCTATCTCAGGCGTCATCGGGCATCAAGGCAGGATACACCCTGGACGGAGTGCCAACCCATCGCAGGGCACACACACACTCTCATTCACTCACGCAATCCCACACTACGGACAATTTTCCAGAGATGCCAATCAACCTACCATGCATGTCTTTGGACCGGGGGAGGAAACCGGAGTACCCGGAGGAAACCCCAGAGGCCCGGGGAGAACATGCAAACTCCACACACACAAGGCGGAGGCGGGAATCGAACCCCAACCCAGGAGGTGTGAGGCAAACGTGCTAACCACTAAGCCACCGTGCCCCCCCCAGTAAGTAAGCAGTAAGATTAAAATTCACAAACAAGTAAAGAGATGAGCTACACAATTTCTGGAACCATTTTGAACTTTGCTACAGTAATGAAATACACAGAAGCTCATGTGTGAAACATGGTGGTGGTAGAGTCCTGGCTTAGGCTTGCATGGCTGCTTGCATCTGCCAATTTACAGAAAAATGCATCTTGGGATGAACTTTATCATGATCAAAAACACAACACCAGACCATAAATCAGTCAAAGTTCACCCTTCCGAGGAGGAGACTAAAGGCAGAAACACTCTGTAACAAACAACAAAAGAAGAAACAATTTGGTGATGCCAATGATTCACAGGCTTGATGCAGATATTTCAATCCAGGGGTGCACAACCAAATATGAAGTGTAAATTGAATGTAATTTAATTCAAGACTTTCTATATCTGTTCCTATAATTTTGTTTGTCCATAAATTAGGTAGTCTGACATAAAAGGTGCAATGCTTTATGTTGTTTAACAGCTACATGCCAGGAAATAAAAGATGGAATCCTATACACTAATAGCACTCCTAGCACAAACAAATGCAACAGCCTTACCGTTCCAATCATTTCAGGGATCATATGTGACGTAAATGTTACTGAAAATTAATGCTACATGCGCTACAGGCAAAATAACCAAGTATCAAGCAAATTGCATTAAATAAAAACTATGACACAGTTGTTCATTATGCTGAAGCAGCATTAAGCTTTTGGCTATGATATGTGTGCGTTGTCGTGTTAGAAACCGTGTTGTGTGTCTTTTGCACAGTTTTTAAGTGAATTTCTGCCCCTTTCACTTGAAATAAAATGAAATTTCAGTGAGCTGCTTTCCAATTGGCATTCTGCCCTCCTCTGCATGTCAGTGTGTGTTGACAGTGTGTATGCCTGAGGATGAGTTCATTAAAAAAGAATGGCATTTTTATAATCAGTGGAATATCCTCGATCTCTCTGCTTTAGTCTCTTTAAATTACGATGTTATATAGCACAGACAGTTCCCTCTGATAGTATCATATTTATCCATCATTTAAAATAAAGTGACTGGTATACACTTTCATTCTGTGGTACAATTCAGCACCTAAACACCTAAGCATTACTGATTAAATATGATTTTTCCTCTGTATTTTAAAATAATATTCAGCATCTATAAAGTTGGCCAAGGAAATATTTAATACATCATTGCTCCTGACCAAGCAAAATGTTTTAATATTAGCAACCCTGTGCTCGTTGTTCTTGACTTCATTATCCAATATGAATGTCCTTTGCCATACAGCATACACTGAAGTCATAATTCACAATTTAGATCACTAATTTACAGGCCACGTTTATGCATGTGAGGAATAGCAATGGTCTGAGTCATTACCCTCAAATAATTTCCATCTGAATTGGATGACAACATGCTGGACCAAGGCAGAAGAGCCTTGGCTGAATAAACACCTGTGAGCTGGCCACCAGTATAATACCATCTGACAAACTCATAGGGGTGATTGATGTCTTTGGTTTTGTCCAGTGGAGTGTGTGTATCTCAGCTGAATACAGCACAGATCTAATAGGAGAATTCTGAATAACTTCAAATGAGCAACTTTCAACTTTTTCTAAACGAACATCAAATACAAAATGGACCCCAACATGACCATATTTAGTTTTTTAGCTCTTTTGAACGAGATGTATAATCTGTATTATGCACTTATGTAATGCAGAACAGTACTTCCTGTCTTTTTTTGTGTCCTACTTCAGAGTCATGGAAATGCACTCACCATCACACTGGATTTAAAGTGGCAGCCATGGTGATAATACAGCTTTGCGTGAATTTAAATGCAAAGCTGGTGGGTTTAAAATGTAAGCATTAATGAAGAAGGAAAACTAGCATCTGTTTTATGTTTCCTCTGCTTTATCGTCCTACCTAAGCTTAATATTTCTAATAAATGCTTCTTTGACAGGGAAAAGCAGTATAATGTGTACTGTATGTAGGTGGTTACTGTTGACATGTTGGATTCACTCATTGGTCCTATATTGGTCTCTCTGTTGATATGAAATTTGTAGTGACAAGGAATTCGTCAGGAAATTCTATCCCATTTTCAATCCAAATTATACATGATAATTTGTTACAGGTATGGAAATCAAATTCTTCACACCTTATAACAATCATTTGTCCTATGATGTGTCTGATATGAAGCACTTTGTAACCTGTCAAAGCAGTGAAAATCATAGAGATGTAAAAGAGGTTAAAAAAAAGGAGTGGAACGTTGGACACTGTTTGCGCTCAGCAGCTGTAGCCTGATCTAAATAATGGATCCATAGTAGAAATTGTTATTCAAATATAACATGTTAGTACCATACAAAAAAAACAGGTTATGATGCTCAACTCAATAGCTGGTTCAAAAACATATCCATCTCAGGAGAAAGACTCCACCAGTTGAGGTATTTTACCCTGCACTTCTTTCAAATCCTTAGCGCCATTCCAGTTGCCCCTTCTATCATTCGTAAAGCTACACTTCATTCTCGCCTGATCTCCTATTCACTTCAGCTACATCAACTCAGAAATTATTCACCACATTGCCCAGGATGCTGGACATCAAATATATCTTTCTCCAGCTTCTTTTGGAGGTATCTATGATAAATGGAATAGCAAGAGTAGTACACTAGAACTGCAAAAACATTTCATCTAAGCAAGTGACACGCAACAAACCAAATATAGGGTTTTTAAAATCTATTTCTAGACATTTGTACAAGTCCAATTTTGTTTAGCAGATATTTTTGCTAATTTTAAGCATTCCAGCATAAAATGCCAGCATCTATTTTGGTTGAAATACCAGATAAATGACTGACTGTACTCAAGATATTTTCACTTCAATTAAAAGAATTGATTTTCTGTAAAACAGCAGACCCAAGCAGTAGGAACTCCTGCTCACCATGCAACAAGCCACAGCATATTATATGCTCCCCAGGCTACATATGCTACTATTATATGCTACTGTATATCTTTTTGCTAGATATGGAACAGTGATGGAACAGAGGCCTTATCCGAAGCTTAGTACAGTCTAGCTGCACACACAACCACCAAACCGAGTAATCAAGATAAGAGTTTCAGGCTCAACATTGTCCAATCTGCCTTTAACTGAGGAAAAAATTGTAATAGAAAGTGTTTCAATGTTACTATGGGCATAGAAGAGAGAAATGCTGCAGTTAGTCAAAACAGTTTTTCATAACTCTCATTAATTCACAAAACACATTAATTACGAGCATTTGATAAAGGCATTTATCGATAGATAGATAGATAGATAGATAGATAGATAGATAGATAGATAGATAGATAGATAGATAGATAGATAGAAAGGCGGTCATTTTTGACCAAATTTCTCTTATTAAAACAGAAAGATCAGAAAACATCCAATTATCCAATATAATATCCAAAATATCCAATTATACATACAGTATAAAAGGTAACAATAGATAACGGTTTCTGTTACCAGTGTGCAAAACCTCATGACACAAGAGTTCACACATCAGATGAGATGACAATCACATTGACTCAAACAGCTTGCTTCTCACATACTGTATACAGCAAAGATTGACTGAAGACTGACTGTACTACTACGCGTGTCTTTCATTTCTGCTGGAGTCTCATCGTTCTCAGATAGCACACACTACCTCGGCTTTTCCACCTCAATACCACCAAGTGACCATTCGAGTGTGTGGCTAATCACAAGGTGGATTTATTTCCTCTTGTTGTTGTTGTTGTTCTTCTTCTTCTTATTATTATTATTGTTATTATTATTATTGTTGTTGTTGTTTTTATTGTTATTATTATTATTGTTGTTATTATTATTAAACAATAATAACATTAACAACAACAACAACAACAACAATAACAATAATAATAATAATAATAATAATAATAATAATAAATAATTTTTTGAAAAAATATGCTTAAAGTTTAATTTAATTCAATTCAATTCAAGTTTATTTGTGTACAGCTTTTTACAATGGACATTGTCTCAAAGCTGCTTTACAGAACATAAACATAGAGCAGAAGGTAAACATAAGGAGAAGTATAAAGAATTAATATAAAAAAATATATAATAATAAAAATACAAGATATATATATATATATATAGAATAAAAATTCAAGATATATTATTTAATCCAGATGTGGGTGAGGTTTTTTCTTTTTCTTTTTTTAACATAAACCATAATACTATATCCCAAAAACAATAAAAACACTGGAAAAATGTATAAAAAGCAGAGCTGCTGAATAATTTTTCATTCACAAATCATCATTTTATAATCACATTTCTGGCAAGCTTTCTATCTTCTTTCTAATGTGACAGAGTAAGCACAACAACAATATCTTTCCCAAATCATAAATTACAAATAATAAAATAATATCAGATTTACCTCAGTTTCTTAGCTTCGGGTTGCATACAGTGACTAGAATTTTCTATAAAGCTAAACAGACTTGTTGTGCTTCTAGGGTCCTTTAAGCAGCATTACATTATAGTGACAATATGATTTTTTGCAAATGTTTTTAGAATTATTATTCATCATAATCATTTTAAAACAAAAATAAAAATAAACATACAATGTATAACATGGAAATAGAATATTAACATTTTAGAGGATTATTTTTGGACTAGCAGCATCATAAATAAAAGCATTTCTGTTGTTCATATAGAATTATGTTTTACATTAGAGCCCAGTGTTTCAGTTAGGCTAAAGGAGGAAACCACTGACAATAAAACACACCGCATCTTCAATTCTTAAAATGCTAATCATTTGTGTAAACTTGATCTTTATTCTTTTGGTAGGGTTGCCAGATTCTATGTAGAATTTTTTGCAGGCTCATTCTGCAAATTAGAAATGTGCACCAGTGTTAACTATTTTCTCAAAGAAAGTCTCTCTGTCTATCTTTTCCTACGTCTGAACATTTTGGGTTAGTTTCAAGTCTTTTTCTGAGTTTTGTTCTTTTAAACTGCATATTTAAGTAAAAAACTCACAAACAAGCAAAAACAGACTCCAACCTACAATTCAGATCCGTTTTCTTCTTCATTCTTTGATTAGGACGCATTATCTGTTCAGTCCAAATAATGTTTCTGTATTTTGGTTGTACAACAGGGTCCCCTGTTCAGTCTCGAGCTACTCTCTCTGTTTGTATGGAGTTTCGTATGAGTGGTTTCTATTTGCTTCATGCCCAACGTTCCTAATCCAGCTCAACTCTGACCAGGATAAAGATGAAGATGACAGAATAAATGTTCTATCAATTTATATCAATCAATTTATTTATAAAGCACTTTAAAAACAACCAAAGTTGACCAAAGTGCTGTACAGAAAAATATATAAACATAAACTACCCAACTCATACAAGACATAAAAACAAGAAAAACAAATTAAGAAACAAAATGTCAAAATCAGGTGTCAAAGGCCAAGGAGAAAAGGTGGGTTTTAAGAAGCGACTTAAAAGAAGACAATGAAGAGGCCTGTCTAATGGGCAGTCTCAGATCATTCCACATTTTAGAAGCTACTACAGCAAAGGCACAGTCCCCTCTAAGCTTCCGTTTTGTTTTGTGCACATTCAGGAGCAGTTGATCAGCTGACCTGAGAGAACGGGTGGGTCTATAAGGGTTATATAGAATTTTAAAATGGATCCTAAAATGTATGGGCAGCCAGTGAAGTGACGTTAAATAGGGGAAATGTGCTCGTATTTGCACGTTCCTAGTATTCATACAGTTACTATTCCAATTCATTTAATTTGTTTGTATAGTATTTTTCACAGTTCAGTATAGAAAGTTATAAAAAGAAATAAAAATTAAGTTTCAAATTAAATTACTATTCATATCAAACATCTAGCACTAATGAGCAAGTCTGAGGCAACAAGGAAAAACTCCCTGAGATGAAATGAGGAAAAAAGCTTGAGAGGAACTTGAGAGGGTTCTCAGGCGTCATTGGGCATCAAGGCAGGATACACCCTGGATGGAGTGCAAACCCATCGCAGGGCACACACACACTCTCTTACTACGGACAATTTTTCAGAGATGCCAATCAACCTACCATGCATGTCTTTGGCCCGGGGGAGGAAACCGGAGTACCTGGAGGAAACCCCCGAGGCACGGGGAGAACATGCAAACTCCACACACACAAGGCGGAGGCGGGAATCAAACCCCCAACCCTGGAGGTGTGAGGCAAACGTGCTAACCACTAAGCCACCATGCCCCCCTTTGTTACAGATTATTATTATTATTTTTTAGTTTTTAGACTATTTTTCATCCTGATATTTTAAAACAGGGCCGGCCCTGCGCATAGGCAGAATAGGCAAATGCTAAGGGCGCCGCCCACCACTAGGGGCGCCCGTCGCCCAAATTATTATTTTTATTAATATATATGTATATACATTTTATTACCTGAGAAGTATTTTATTTATATATTTATTATATATATTGTATTGCTGTAAGAAAGGCAAGGAAAGCAAGGTCTCCGTAATATGTTTTTTTTTTATGTAGTTTGTGTGTTTCCAAAATATTTTCAGAATAAAGAAAAACAGGACAAAGCTGTGCAGTTTTTTTCTGTGTAAGTTTATGAACAAAATGATCGGAACACAATTGTCTGTGATTCCAGGGGCACCAGGTGAAATCTTGCCTAGGGCAGCAAATTGGCCAGGGCCGGCCCTGTTTTAAAATATCCATTACCTGACTTGTTATGAACATGTCATATGGTTTCCTTGATGGTGATGAAGTTCCTGCCACTCATCTGAAATGAATTTAAGATGCTATGCTTTATGACAATTTTGAATCATAATGCTTAAATTTAGATATTATTTTTGCACATTTTTATGAAGGGTGCCAATAATTTTGGCATATAATTATACATCCTCTCACACTTTCTCTTTATCTCACTCTCAAATGATCTCTAATCTGATGCAGTAATGAGGTCTGCCTATGCTTCGCTGGACCAGGCATGATCCAGCATATCTTAGAGACTAAATTCAGACTTCCTGTCTCTTTTGTGACCTGAGTTTTAATGATTCACTTCAGTACAAAGTTTTAATTACAAGTTTTTTTAGATTATATGATATAAGGTTGTTAAGCTATGCCTCTAGCTAATGATGAGATCTATTAGCATATATTAGTTATGTATATTGTAATGAATTATTACGAATTTATCTTCACCTACATCAAAACAATATATTTTTTTAATGAATTATAACATGAGTAGATTGATATTTAAATATTCAGAATGAATGAAAATGTAACAAGTAAAAAAAATAATTTATTAACAAGGAAGGTTGGCATGTCTAAATTCATCATAGTGTGTAAATGGTGTGGGGGGCACAGTGGCTTAGTGGTTAGCACGTTTGCCTCACACCTCCAGTGTTGGGGGTTCGATTCCCGCCTCCGCCTTGTGTGTGTGGAGTTTGCATGTTCTCCCCGTGCCTCGGGGGTTTCCTCCGGGTACTCCGGTTTCCTCCCCCGGTCCAAAGACATGCATGGTAGGTTGATTGGCATCTCTGGAAAATTGTCCGTAGTGTGTGATTGCGTGAGTGAATGAGAGTGTGTGTGCCTGGCGATGGGTTGGCACTCCATCCAGGGTGTATCCTGCCTTGATGCCCGATGACGCCTGAGATAGGCACAGGCTCCCTGTGACCCTCTCAAGTTCCTCTCAAGCTTTCTTCCTCATTTCATCTCAGGGAGTTTTTCCTTGTTGCCTCAGACTTGCTCATTAGTGCTATGCTATTAGTCCCCATGACCCGAGAATAGTTCGGATAAGCGGTAGAAAATGAGTGAGTCAGAGTGAGTGTAAATGGTGTGTGTGTGTGTGTGTGTGTGTGCGATTAGACTGGCATCCTATCCAGGGTGCCTTGTTCCTCAAGTATCCTGGGATAGGTTGCAGGTTTCCCATGACCCGGTACAATAAGTGGAGTAGAGAATGATTGGATGGATGGATGGATGGATGAAAATAAATATTAAACAATGCTAACTATATTTTTTTATTCCCAACACGATCACAAAAATAAAAAACATTCTAAAAAAATCGTACAAGTTCAAAATCAAATCCAATTTCTCAAGTTCTCCAACATATCAGTGTTTTTTTTTTATTTTTATTTTTTTATTTTTATTTTTTTTTATAAAATCAGAGATTATTTTGAAATATAGTGTGTACAGCCATATAACCAAGCTCATATTAAAAATAAAATCTTGATGTATGGTCGAAGATAAAGCCGGAGCAGTCCAGGATACCTCCCTTTAACAAAATTCCATCTAGAGTTTATGTATTAAATAAACGTATCAGAGCAGAGTTTCTTCCTCTTGCTTCAAAGACAGATAAAACGCTCTGAGTATTAACAATCTGGACAGGTACAGGAAAATTCCAATATTTCACATATGATTAGATTAGACCTCAAAACTTTCAGCACAACGGTCTTATTTGGATTTTGTGCCACTCTATGCACACACACACACAGACACACACACACACATACAGCAAGAACTCTGTAATGCTTCCTATATTTCATGTCTATTTAATTGATTAAATTGTTCGGGGATCCCAAGAGCTCAAGAATTCGATCTGATCTGTCCACTGTTGCTAGGACCTAATGAAACATCTTCATTTCCGTATCTTCTTAATTTCCTACATTTCCCAGTAAACTACATGACCTACAGCTGAGCAGGAACCTTCAGAGGTGCAGGTGCTCAAAGGTACATAGAGCAAGATGCTTGAGTATAGCAATCAATATTCATGTACATAAAATAAATAACAGATTATTTAATATTTTCAACTATCTCATTTGCCAAAAGTACAAGATAAAAGTAGATATGAATTTTATAAACGATCATCTGCATGTTTCCTGGCTGTGGGACAAACAAAGGATTATCTTTTTAATCATCATTTTATGTTTTTTATTGAAATACAATACACAAATCTACAATACAATTACAATATACAGTTTAAATTCCAATTTCATCTAAACCTATCCACACATAAACTAGACTTACAGAGGAATTATTATCTTTGGATATCCCAGAGAGGATTAGGGGCCTTGCTCAAGGGCCCAACAGCGGCATAATAGCAGCACTGGGGATTAAACCCCAACATTAAAACCAACAGCCCAGAGCCTTAACCACCTGAGCCACCACTGCCCAAAACATGCCAGCTATCATCTGGCCATGACCCGGATTTGAACCTGGGTTCAATAATTCAGGTACCTAGATAGCTCTGGCCAACCCCAACTTCACACCAGATGTGTAATCATAGCAGTGAAACTAATGACTAAAAGAACATCTGTGACAATGAAATATTAGAGCTAGTGACAGCTGAAGTATTACAACACAATTCAATAAAAATGTTACAGGAGATATTGTAGCTGTGAACAAATCACCTGAACAAATCTATCTCTTTTGTGCCTATTTATTACTATCGTTATGTAAGAACAGGAGTCACAGTAATGACAATTATAAAACTTTATTGTTTATTTTTCAAATAGTAAAGTGTACGCTATATAAAGTTTTCATATTACATTACGTCCCTCTCCCCACACCAGGTACTGTGTATGGTCATGAAAACATCCGGTACTTGCATTTGTAACTGTATCATTTTATTAAATCAGAAAATCTCTTAATCCAATTTAAAAAATAAAAATAAATAAAGCTGAAAGTGCTATTTGACTTTTGTCACTGGATCCCCAGCCAATTTAAGGACCAACACATCATCCATTTACTGTCTCTTTCAGACAAATCTCCAGGTCAGGATGACATTTTCCAGACAATTGCTTATCATGAATACTAGTCCCAGTGCATTTTCTTTTCTTTTCCAGTTCAATGACATATTTGGTAGGAATTTAGAAGGAATTTTCACGCACATTTTCACACGGTATAAAGACACTATTTTATTAATATGAAAATCACTGGCTTTTCTGTCCACTGCAATCATGTTCCATTGTGCTGTCTTGCCCGTTCTCAGGTTGAACAATATGACAGATTCTCATTAAACCAACAATTCACCACACACAAATTAATAGGCACAGCATGCAGTTGTCCACTAATATCAACTGGAGAGGATGAGGAGGAGGAGCCTCGTCCCTTCAACCAGACAATACGTTTTCTGGTCTCAACGCATTTTACATATCTGACTATTTTTTTGCATTACACGCACTTTACATGCGCTACACATCTGCTTCAAACTCAAATTCAACTACTCCATCATACACAAATCGACATGTGAATTGCTTTTTATTCCTATTGATTTTATATTTTTATGACATGGACAGACAAAAGATTTTGCAGCATATACTGTGTATAGATGTTTATATGACAAAAGAAATTTGGTTTAAAATATCGCCGGCACATCAGCCAACGCTGATATCTTTCACTTCTTTCTCTTTTTTGTTTTCTCTTAGCAGTTCTGCAGTGACTCACTCAGCCTGATGGTTAATCAGTCCTGGTGTACACATGATGTGAATCTTTCGTTCGAGGTTGTGAGGGTTAGACATGAATACACGGCACTCTTCATCAGAAACAATAAGTGTTTGCCAGTAGGAGTCTGTATTTTTCCATACAGTTCATTGGTGTAGGTGATATATGGGAGTGTTATGAACTCTTTTGTTTCAGGCTGTAATAGTGTTATCACAGACATGTGACCTTTACTCACTGCTTTTATAGATGCAGTCCATTGGTGGTATGAAGTACACCTCCCCGAGGCATGCTAGTCCTGACTACCAGATGGTACGACGCAGTCTCAGTGGTCTAAAACTATGAATAAAAGGACGGTTTCTGTTTTTTCCACCCTAAATGCAGCGCTCTGGTTTCTTTCTCTTCGCCTCAATGTAAAATATTGTTTGGAAAGTGAATAGAGAGATCCCCTGATGCACTTTTCATAAATACTGCTGTCCTTCCTGCTGTGCCATTTCCAAAAGAAAGGCCACGTGTCAGTGAATTCCTGCATGTGTGTAATGAACGATTTTTGTAACAATGCCAACACACATTTTTACAAAAAATACAAACATCACTCCTTTCAACCACTAACATTTGGACAACATCCAGTGTGATTTTGCTTGGCATATGAGTGACTTTGGATTCAGTGACACTGTCTGTCTTGTGCAATGAGCCTACGGACTTGGGACGAGATTCGATTTAAATCTGCACTCTGAGGCCCTGTAACCCCTGTTTAAATCAATAAGGCCACCTCATGAATGGCAGAGGAGGGAAGGTCAGAAGGGTCCAGGGGCTTGCTGGAATTTTTTTAAAGTGCATATCTGCATCAGGATCAGATCAGGATCTTTAATCAGAGCAGTTTATTGGATGCATGGTGCTGGAGTGACATTTTCTGTATCTAATGTTTACGCTCTATGGATTTTAAGATTGTATGAAGTCATTTTTAATGCAATTTTTTGTGGATCCTCCTTTCTAACAATGCTGACTCAGCTATCTTGGGGTTTATAATTATCTAAAGAGACCAGTGAGGTCCGTTAGGCAAAAAAAAAAAAAAAAAAAAAAACATCCTGGGGTGTGTCTGTCTCTTCAAAATGCAGTATTTTATATATATATATATATTATATGTATATATATTATATGTATATAAAACTTTATAAGATCTAATTGTATTTCACAGTAAGATGCAAGTGGGAGCTAAATATATTTCTGAACTCATTCTAATTAGGTTGTTTATTGCCAATTTTATATTGCTTTTACATGCAATTTTAAGGTATATGCATTTTTGTGCTGGAAAATAAGCAGCACATTTAGAGTCCATTTCCCTTGCTGTGTTGCTGGAATTACTTTATAAAACACAATAAAAGTACAAAAACCTGAACATCTACGACGTTTCCCGAGCCCGGTTATTTAATTATTTTGACTTATAAATGACTGAGTAGCATGAGAATACCTGGACATGAAAAGGTGGGTCTTTTTCCTTACAAGCATGAAGGTAATCGATTCTTTGAAACATAACTTGATCCAGGGAAAGCAAAAATATTAAACTTTAATGGCACTTTTCTAAGCCGACCTTGTCATAGAGCAAAACTGGCAAGTGACTCTAAATAATTCAGCATACTGCCTTTAATAACTAACTGTATTATGCATTGTCTGCTACGACACTCCTGATCCCCTCCCAATCCCCTCCCATCCAGCAAAATACATTTTTTTCTGCAAACCTTTTGAAGATGATACAATCCAAGTCCAATTGCATTATGCTGAGATATTGAATACTTTATATTTTATATCTATATCTTTTATCGTGACTGTATGTTCACATATTCTCTTTGCATCTGTGGTGCAAAGTAACGAGACCTACAAAAGTCGATTATATTCAAATTTTTACTAAAATTAAGCATTCGTGTTTTTTTATGTATGTTTTTGAAATTATGTTAATGTTAATGTTAAAAAATAATGTTAACGTAACAGGCTATGCTTAGGTTCTTTACCATTTATCTAATCAATTGCAGTGCTTACATCTTGAAATTATTTATAGCAGAAGTATGTTTTTAACATTCTTAAGCAAATTTGAGGTCTAATGCTAAATAGCATTTGGGATCTGATTTCAATGATTTATGAATCTTGACTGAAGTACAAACATGGCATGTTTGATATCTTTTTTTACATTTTACCATCAATTCCACTGACACAGATTAAACTGCTTATTTACCAGTCGTCCCCTAATTTATTTCAAGAGGAAAATGACAGAAAATGTTGTAAACAAACTGTGATATTATGCTAATCTTAAACTTTTGACTTTTTTAGCATTGAGAGGAAACATATTGTTTGCCAGCTATCCTACACACTGAGTACTAAATATCAGCACGTCATGAGTGAGTGCGTGTTTAACCAAAAAGGGCAAAAGTTCCATTGACATGGACTTCTATTTGTTTTGTTTTGTTAGAAGTGCTTCCAAAAGTCACTAAAAAGAGGAACTTCTGAATCCTCATGTTGTTTCTAAACAATAAGAGGATCGCAGCCGACCATCAAACACATGACCAAATAGTCAAATTGAAAGTGCACTTTATATAGATGTGTGTTCTGAATAAAATGATGGCACTTTGACTGAGTTGAAGATGTCACAGTTTTCACTCTGGCCACATCCGAGGACCTGTATAACTGCAAAATAATTCCCCCTTATTACAGACTTTCTTAACATATTTTTTATGTGTATTGTAAAATTTGATTTATTATAGCCTTTGAGACTTTTTTCTGAACTTTATACCATCAGAACTCACAGCTATTTATAGATCTCCTTGTTTGTGAGATTGAGATTTGGATGAAATCTAATCAATTGTAGCGTCAAGTCTAATAACCGTAAGAACTCGATAATAATAAATGTAATAACGTTGATGATGGGGTTCCACTGCTGTAGGTAAATTTTAAGAAATAATGAACACCCCTGGCTATGCTCCAAGTATCTCTGGGTTTTTTTTTTTATAAACCGTGGATTTCCAAAAAAGACTTTTAAAAGCATTATCTGACAAAACAGTTAATATACTGTATTATACTTTTCCATGATCAGTAGACTGTGATTCAAAGTCATGTATTTTCTTTAGTTCTCATTTAAAGCATAATACTTATATACATGACTCATCTTTTACTTGTCTGATATTATGGTTTAACCTTGAAGGGGAAATTACTTAAAATGTGTAGTTGTTAATCTACAATCTATACAATAATTCTGTTCAGGAGATAAATGTTGTTCAGGAGGATGTCTCATCTCTTTTGTGATTAATTTTTAACACCGTATTTTCAAAGACCTCACATTGTGCACAGTGGAATTCCCTGTGCGCTTCCATCTTTGTGGCAAACATTTAACCACATATAGGTGTGATGGCCACGTGTCCAAAAACCTTTGGTCGTATAGACTAGCATGGTCTTTTGGAGGAGACTGGATGGCTTAGCGTGTTTGTTTCGCACCTCCAGGGTAGGAAGGTTCGGTTTCCATCTTCACCCTGTGTTTACATGTTCTCCATGTGCTTCAGGGATTTCCTCTGGGTGCTCCAGATTTCTGCCCCATCACAAAGGTTGTTAGGCATTACTAAATTGTCCACTGTGTGTGCAAACGTGCTTGCTGATGGGTTGGCATGCCATCCAGTGTGTCCTCTGTCTTGTGCCCAGAGTCCCCTGGAATAGGCTCCAAGCTCCCTGAAAACCTGTGTAGGATAAGTGGAACAGAAAATGGATGGATGGATGGATGGATGGTCCTTTTTCTTGACTGAGCAAACTGTGCTCAGCTTGAATGTCACATCTAGAAATTTGGGATGCATTTAACATAGTTGTCGAATCTCACCCACTGTATGATGCAACAAAAAAAGTATTGCAAATGAATTGATCCATAGAGTCCAAAGATTATGTTGCTCAGATTTTGTGTGTCATTTGTGCATGATTAAGAATGAAATCAACTTTTTTCCTATTGTCTTGGAGGTATCTACAGTTCAGGCACTTGATGCAGAGCAAATCTTGATCTTTGCCATTAAACCAGACTTGCACAGAAATATATCCCAGTTGCATACAGCTATACCCAGGAATTGAGTTTGTCAATGAAATATAGGGCAAAATATTTCAGCACATTGGCTCCTCATCAATTTGTATGAGGCATGGTCTTTTGTAATTCAAGGTTGTCCTTTCCTGTGTATGTGTAAGCTGTCTTTGACTGTTCCAAACACAGTTCCTATACCAAAAACATGCAAGTCTGTCCCTTTAATGCCGGTCTTTCGCAGCCCTACTGAAACATAATCATAAATGACAAAGAAATTGATTGTTATGGTATGTTTACACATACAGAGACTCAAAGAGACAAACAGACTGGAAAGCATTCATTTTCTATGATGGCTGGTACCTGGTGACATCAACAAATAGCAGCCAGACATGGGCAGGTCCAGCAATAAGATAAAATTGAGAAAACTTTAACTTTCGCAAGAATGGAGCAACTCGGTGCAGCGACTACCAATGTGAGTAAAGACAGCACACAGAAGTTTAAAAAAAATAAATAAATAATAATAATAATGCATGAAAAACTGTATCTGACATTTTGTGAATTCTTAGTGAGTTATTAATGAATGCATTTAATAACCTGGAATATTAGCTTTGAATTATTAACTATATTGACCATGTGTGGTATGACAAATTGCTATGCTGCCTACAAATTTTGGTTTGTTCAATACTTGTGCTTTTACTGAGAGATGGCACAATAACTCCAAAAAAGAGCATAAATGCTTTACTTCTAGATTGTTTAATTTTAGCAGTAATTCAATGCTAGTTGACCTACCCAGTGATATGACAACTAGTGGTACTATAACGTCAACCACCTGTTGACTTTCTAGTACAGTTTAAGGTCAGATGTTTTAAATAACAGACACACCTTTTATCATGAGTCCATATAAAAAAAACACTTGGCCCATCGTAGACATTAATCACAAGAAGAAATGTACGCTGTTGTTGGAAGCAATAGTCTGTCCATATTGTGGGATTAGTAACTCCAAAAATTATGTTTGTGTGCTTGTGTGTGAGTGTACGGCGTCTTATATTCAGCTCAGCTGCAACTTGTGTATCTTGGTAGCTTGTGCCTGCATGAGCATCTGTTTACCACATATTGATGGAGTTGCCTATGCAAACCCCAGTGGACACCTTTGCAGAGATGAAATACAAACATACATTATCGATGAGACGCGAAAGGTTTCAATCACATCGCTGCTTGATTTCTTGCGAGATTTTTTTGCAGCTATGAAGAGTATTCTGAATAAGAGAAATAATTTAATGTTAAATGGTAACATGCTTTAAAGCGTTATACTATATTAATCCACAATGCTGCTGGATTCCTCATCCATTCATTTTCTGTAACAGCAGCTCTGATGATAGTCCTGGCTTTAATCACAGGTTTGAATTAAAGTGTTCACTCTCATAATTTCTATAGTAAGCCATGTATCAGATATCCACATATTCTATTAGTTCAAAAAAAGGTGGATTTGGAGAAATCCGCTGTGAGGTAATGTTTATTTTATATTTCTTACAGCCAGTAGGTTATCCATCACAGGAAAGTCCTCAAATCATGATATCATGCACGGCTTAATTAACTTCAAAATATCTGCTGGAGAGCGAACTGTATAAACTTATAAACATATAGAATGTAAAGGGTTAAAGTATGGCTTTCTATTCTTAAGTGAATGAACATTGTTAATGAATGACAAATTGCTACGGTACGAGATGAATTATACATTTTTAAATGTGCTGTAATTGGCAAAATAATCAACCTTGGAGTTAGCAACCTGATATGAACCCTGGCACTGATTATTAACAAAGTTTGATTAACAAACCCTACTGAGGTTTACTTCCTTACTTATTATGTGGCAATACTAAGCCAATCTATTTAAGATTTGAGGTACTGTGTTCCTTAAAAGACCTTGCTGGGAAAGATCAAGGAAACATGGTGTAGTAATTTAAATGATAGTCTTAATGTTCTCAGTCACGGGCATTTGTCCCAGCTAAAAGGAATGTAAGAAACCAATAAAAGTGTGGAACATTTTAGTCGGTACAGATTGAGGGAAAACAAAAGCTCACTGACAGAACTATATTGCAATTCCTGTGCAGGCTCTCGTCCTCAGGGACAGCAGGCACACAAAATGAAACGGCAGGCAAGCTTTAACGAAACGCCATCTATCACACTTTAAATACACTGCCCAACTTGAGCTGGCCAGCCAAAATCCTGAGAGGAGCAAGGATTATGGGAGATCTCTGGTCTCCTATCAGTTACACGGCAATCGTTGTGATATAGGGGAATACGAGTGCAAATAACCATTCGCTCTTTTTTCATTAGGAGGAGCTTCCTTTTGTTCAGGGATAATTATCAGCTAGGGACGCCAGCATACTTGTCAGGTTGTAACCCAGGCTTGAGCTATATTAATAAGTGATGGTGTTGAGACAGATTGGACTCTGCGGATGTCAACGACGGTGGTGTTTGAAGTGGATTGTGTGGCACTGGGTGAGGTTTTTTTTTACTACACACAATGATGTCTCAGCTCCATCAAGCCTTCCTCTGGTAGTGTAAGTTTTTGTCAGATTAAAAATGGATTGTAATTGTAAAAAATGCATTAGCATTTAGATAAAGCAGCACATATCTGTGGGACAAAAAAAATATATAGAACTAAGAAAATCTCATTAACAAGTTTCAGATCATATGTTTCTGATATCATTTTATTTTTTTTTTGCATTCATGCAAAATTGATTTTCATCGCTAATTTAGATGCCATGCAGTGTGTTTTTCAAGGAGCATTTAGCTTCTGCTAAATGTTTTTTTTTATTGTTAGCGTAAATAAAACCAAATACATAAATGGTCATTTATGCTGTGAAAATAATTATGCGGACATTGTGTTCTTAGTAAAATGGAACAATATTTGGCAAATTGTTTCTAATTGTTTATTTTTTTCCAACTGATTTATAGTCCTTTCTGCTGAATGGGTCTTGCCGCGATTTATAAATTATTTTAAAATTGACCACATCTTCTGTACCATAACAAATGAAAAGCATAAAAAAGACTAATTACTGCTTGTAAAAAAGGAATGTTAAAAAAAATGATTGCTTTTATAACTTTGAAATGAATTATGAACCCACACAAACTGTTCACATGACATTAAAATAATAGGAATATGCGCTCTCTGCTGTGATTAGCAAATAAGTTTTGTGTTAAATGAGGACGGAAGTGCGTCTTTTTACAAACTCACATATCACTGTTAATCACTGACGGGTCGGGGGGGTTGATTTCATCTGCTGCCAGCTTACAGAAGTAGGTAATTCCAGACACCCACTACAACTAAAGCAGTGTGTACAGACTCAGTGACCCATGCTCGGTCAGACACAAGTGGGTCCTTGTTGTTTGGATATGATAAATCTGCAGCATTTAGAGTTGTTTTGATGAGAAGTAAACTGTACCAGCCACATCATGTCATTTCAGGCACTCAGCCATTTCAGTTCAAGCAAAAAATTTGCCGTTATTTTGCTGCTTCCTTCTTTTCTGTCTCCGCCTGTGCTCTGTTCTGTTCTTTATACTTTTTAATACACAAATGCATCTCACAGGTGACGTATTTAACAAATGCGCACAATAAATGATCATAATGCAGTACACAAGTTCTATAACGATTTATGACATTTATGAACGTAGAACACATTTTCTGTTAATTAATTGTATGTGAGACTCATCACAGAGGGCAGTCATGGCAAGTATATTACTAAGAATAAATTAAGTTTATATATATATATATATATATATAAAACTAGGAGGGAATAGTTCCACAGGTCATAATGCAGTAGGTAATATAGTACAAAGTATTTTATTTATTTATTTTTTTTTAGAAAATGCACAATCCCATGTGTTTCCATTATATTCCCTTATCTCCAAATGCAATGTTAAAGAAAGAACTTCTAAGCTTTTAACTTTAATCATCCCTTGAGCAGAAATGTATTACGGTTGGATTGGTGAGGGAAAAGCAGACTTTACTTTTAGTGCTGGTTGCTTAGTTTTGCGTTAATATGTGTAGGCAGTTCAGACGCAGGCTTAGAGAGTGAGAGTGGCATTCCAAATGAAGCCGTTAAATAGCACTTTCCTGTTTATTGGAAGGCCCGAAAAACAATTAATGCTACATTCAACATTTCCAGTTGGATAAAATGTTAAGTCTAAGCATTGGCTCTGCAATGTGTCGTAGCAGATGAATAAATAAATAAGGTATCAGATTTTTTTTTTGTCAGTGCTTGTCTTTGGATGAGAGAAACAATAAGTCGTGGCCGTGACCAGTGGAAAATAAACACTTCACAATATGACTCATAAAAAAAGTGCAAGGCAATTCCAGCCAATTAGTGCAGTCAGCCTCTATTTTGGCCACGGTGGAATTACAATTAGAATAGCAAATGAGGGAGCAGATGTTGCAGCAGGCCGTCAGATGTTTGGGAATATTGAGGTTATGAGCCAATCAACATTCTTACATCGGTCACCTATTGGTCAACCACTGGCACAGCCATTGTAGTTCTTACAAGGGCACATATGTAAATCATTATGGACGTATAAATTACTAGATATAACATTTTATGTTTGGAACAAAAACACTGTGGAACATACTGGATATTACAATATGTCTAGACATTGTTTGTGAGATATATATAATAATAGATGCATATATAATTAGATGCGGCAATATCAATAAGCCAGACAAAATCTGTGACAACAATCTTTTATCATTACCATTCAAGACTTGCAATAATGAACTATGTTTGAGAGAGTTTTCTAGCAGTAGGTTAGATGGCATCGATTTGCTTCACAATCCATGACCATAGGTCTCACCTGTCACACCCATTATTGATTTAATCACCAAAACTCCAAAGAAATTGCCAAGAACACTTTTTTTCCCAGGAAATCCTGGAGAAGAAGCACAACGTTAATATAGTCTTACATTATGGACACTCAAACCGTGGGGAGAAACAGTTCAATATTTCAGTGCAGTATATTATGTGTTGTCTATGTCTTACATTGTTGCTGGGGTAGAGAGCTGGCTTTGTCCCCCAGAATAAAGTGGTCCCCATGTGGTCCGCTGGCCTTCAGTACAGACAGGTGGGAGCTGTTCACTATTTATTTTACACACATTTTCTGCCTCTTTTCTCTCCCTTCTCTTTTACGTTCCTAAACACTTTGTACTTTAATCCTCAGTGACATTTAATACATTTAAAATATTGGTAAATTTATCAGTAAAGATGTTACACAATACAGGGGGGGGGGTGGGGGGGGGGTTTGCAGTTGTGGCACAAGTGATTAAGGCTCTGGGTTGTTGACCAGATGATCAGGGTTCAAATCCCAGCACTGCCAAGCTGCCACTGTCGGGCCCTTGAGCAAGGCCCTTACCACTCTCTGCTCCAGAGGTGCTGTATCATAGCTGCCCCTGAACTTTGACCCTAACCTCTTCATCTGGAATACGCAAAGCAAAAAATTTCAACGTGCTGTAATGTATATGTGGCGATAATAAAGGCTTCCACAATTCATTCATTCTCCATCCATGCCAAATCATAACAATGCCTCCAAAGCATCTTATCATGGCTGTTGTGAGTGTATTTTATCATTTATAAGCCATTTGGCACTCTGTTAGCTTGAATTGGTTTCACTCCTACATGTTGAATTATATTAGCCATTTAGCTACTTGTAATCGGCTATTGTACTGATCACTCCAAAATGAAGCTATCAGCACTTCTCTGATGGAGCTGATGAAAGTCTTGTTCTTGGGAGACCTAGGGTGCTCTGTGAGAACAATACACACTGTTTGATGTGTGTTAATCATCTGCATGTACCAGAGTTTCCAGTTACCCCCTCTTATTCTGTATGCTATCCTCTGTGGTACCAGTAACCTCCCTAGTACTAGTACAAAGTTCGATTAGTTGAGAATGCTTCCCACCCAAGATTACATCTTGAAGTGGTGCCCCATTGGAGAGATGGTGTCCTTACTGGCTGCTTGGCACCGAGGTGCAACAGAGGCACAAGAGGTGTGTGGAGAGATGTGTTCTGACCACATTGTACAGAGTCTTGCTTGTGTCCTAAAGTGTCCTTTGACTACTTGGTTTCTACTGTTGCTATCATTAACGTATGGAGCACATTGGGCGCTTACTTCCTGAATACATCAACTGTCCAGAACAGACAGAATTCGGCACAACATTTTACCTATGCTTGTGGTTGCCCAGCAGAGTACCCAGAATTCCAAGAGACACTCCAGTACTCAAGAGCCCTTAGGAGATGAGTGTTGTGTGTACCCAAGTTTTGCAAATATTTCACACTACCTTATTTGGGTCCAGTTCTTAGAGTACTAGCTTTTGATGGTAAAACGTTTTTTGAAGGGAATAAGACATCCCATCAGGGATCAAGGATCTCATCATTTTACTGTAAGTCTTTAATGTGTCCATGTCGACGCTGAATAAAAATTGCTTCTACCTTACCTTCTCTAGTTTCTACAAAGTGAACATTACCCCTTGCAGTAGCATTAGCCATAGGACAGTAATAAGGTAGGATGGTTCCTCATGGCATTATAGCATAGAATATCTGCTTGATTCTCCCAAAATTATAGTACAATTGGAACAAATTGTGTCTGTATCTGTGGGTCTGTGAGCATTGGATAAAATCCAAGGGCAGTTAGAATCATATAGATATACTATGCTACGATGTTATTACGTACCTGTCCTACCTTACATCCTTTCAACAATGCAGCCAAAAATCTTATATTAAATGAAAATATTTTGCAACATTTTCAATACTTTCTATAATACCAATTTGGGGACCTAAGGTTGAATGAACTTACTTTACCCACTTGGCCTCCCCTGGAGATTGGGTAAAGGTTTCAATCCACAAATTGTAAATGTGAGTATATAGAGCAAACAGAAAACACATTAGTCTGTCCTCTTGAAACCAGCTCTGTCCGAGCTTGTGGGAATAAGGTAGAAAACACACTCACGAAAAGAAGATTAATGGTTCATCTCATAAGCCCAATCACGCTCTGTCTCCGTGCAGAAGAAAAAGTAGTAAAATAGTGAAAGTCTTCCCCTGTAATCTGCTCAGTTTGTTACTAATAATGAAAGATGATCATAACAAGAGACAATTTTGATTTATTAGTCAGGGTAATTTACCAAATGCATTTCTATGAGAAGCCTCTGATTCATCACAATTGGATGCATGAGTAAAGTCCACTCAAGTGAAACTGATAAGGCTTAATTCATCACATTCAGCAGAGGATGTTTTATGTGTTTTATGATACTCAATGCAGTGTAAACTAAGTGTTCCCTATCGTGACAGTTGACAAATTAAAGGAAAAAACAGTACAAACTCGAAGGTGCTGGGCCACCAAGAGCCAACAAAGCAGCTCAGCATAGACTGTTCAAGTCTCTGGAAGAATGAACACACTTACTTCTAAAAGACGAGTTTTCATAGAGAGATGTCTAAAATGGCAATCCAAATTTTCCTATAGGCGTTCATCTGGGTTGAGGGCCGGTATTAGCAAAGGCCATAGCGTATGATTTTTATATTTTGTGTACTGCCGTTGTTCCTGGGATAGGCTCCGGATTCACCGTAGCCCTGACCAGAAGAAAGTGTTTACTGCAGATGAAGTAATGAATTTTCATAAAATCGAACCATTCAGTGAGTCCTTATGCTCTGCGAACGAGGGTGCAGGCATCCTGGAAAAGACTGTGGACAGTAAAATAGAACACATGATCAGACAGAATATCTTCGTGTTGATTTGCAGAGACCCTTAGCTCAACCCTTAGACCCTTAGCTGTAGACAAGTGGGCCCAAATCAAACAAGCAAAATGCCTCTACAGCGTTTTGTAGTCAATGCCGTTATTCCTGCAGTATAATTTAATTGAAATGTTTCCATGGAAACCTCTTTTCAACATCTGAGTTGTTGAAATTAGTGTGAATGATGAGGCGTATATCTGACTAAGCTGTGTGCATGAAGGCAGAAAGGATGGGCTGCACTGTTGATTGCTGAACACAGTATGAGGTCTGGCATATTAGGGGATGTGATTATAAGTAAAGGGTGGCACGGCGGTGCAAAAGGTAGAGTTGCTGCTTCACAGCTCCAGGGTTCGATCCTGAGGTTGGGTTTACTGACTGAATTGTTTTGTATCTCTGGATTTCCTCCAGCTCCCAAAACTTGCAGGTAGGTTGATTCACTATGCTAAATTATCTTTAGGTATGAAAGATTGTGTGAATGTGTGTGTTTGTGTGTGTGTGTGTGTGTGTGTGTGGTGCCCTGGCATTCTCCCACCTTGAGCCTAGTGCTCCCAAGACTGTGAACCTGACCATCATAAAACAGTTACAAAGATGAATGAATAACAAATGATCAATGTAAACATTAACACTGAGAGCAACATTAACGCAGAGATGCTTACTGCAAATATACGTGGAATAGCTTTCGGTGGGAAACCTTTTCGAATAACCTTACACAGAATTTTAGTGACTGAAGAAGAAAATGTAAATATCCCACAGGTACTGTAGGCTGAAGAAAAACAGAAATGAGTGTCTACTTATAACATGACACAGAAATTCAGTGTTGAACATGAACACAGCCCAAACCGGCAGACATGCCATTTTTATAGTTTCTTTTCTTTTTTTTTTTTTTTTTTTTTTTTTGGTTAAAAGAATTCAAATACATTTGATGAAACCGAGTGCAAGAAACAGTTTCAGTGAGTCAACTCTTACTGACGAGCCAAGCCGAATGATATGACTCACTGAAAAGCAATGTAATTCCCATCACTAATATATAAAGCTATTACAGGATAAAGGTGTATCAGAAGTTCATTACAGTCAAAAATGAAACAAAGTTTTGCTGTCCTTCATGGCCCAAGGCCATGCAGAACAGAGTTGATTCGGTGCTTAATCCGGTACGTCAAAGGTGAGGAAAAAAAATATTAAAGAGACAGATTAAGAATGAGAAATATAAGAAAAGATGAAATGATAAGAAATCCAGAGACAGCAGCTCTTTCCTTTCTGTATATTGCTGTTAGCTGTGAGAATGACAAATATGCATTGAGTCATTTTGTTGGTTTATTATTTGGATTTGGGAAGCCAGTGAAAGCAATTCATTATGTATTTGAATAACCTCAAGCTTAATCTCTCTAAAAAAAAAAGGCTAATACGAGGCCACTGATGGAGCGAGTCCATTTGATAAAATCTCCAATAAAGAAAAAAGGCTATGAATGAATTTGCGTAAGAATCAAAGGTGAATTAACTGCACGTATCAAAATATTCCCTTCTCATTCTCTTGCCAAGATTATCAAAAAATGTTTTTTTTGTATTGATGCGGTCGCAAATGAAAATCACTATGCATGGCGTTGGAAGTCTCAAGAGCACACCTCTGTGAAGAGGGCCTACAGATACCCCTGGATGTGATATTGATGTGCTGTTCCAATAATTCATGCTGTGTGATACACAAATCACAACGCATACACAGCCGTATTTCATTGTTTGGATTTTTTGGGCTGCTTTAAAAAGATTATTACAGAGTCTACACCCCGCAAAGATCAAACTCTGCTAATCTCTATTCATGTAGCATACTTTCATCAGCCTGGCATTCGAGTTGCATTGATAAAACTGTTGTTATTGTTAGTTTAATACACAAGGCTCTGGCAGTGATTGTTCTTTAAGTGTAGGTCCACCTAGGGACAGGCAGCCTCTCTTCCATTTTTGTTCCATTTGCCTGTGTGTGTGTGCCTGTGCGTGCGTGTGTGTGTGTGTGTGTGTGTGTGTCATCATGTCAACAGTCCCTCGTCCTCGTTCTGTGTCTTGGTGGTCCCTTGTCCACTAGTGTGCCTTGTAGAGCTGGACTCATAATCCCTGACACATGCTTTATATGTCAGATCATCTAGATATGTTCCCCAAATGAGGAATCCCTTCATCCCTCAAGTGCTCTAGTCTTTTGAATCACCCCGATACTAATGCGCACACTGTATTCAGTCTTGTTATCCCACAAAACGGGGACTTTATTCATTCAGCGAAAGGTTAGCCCACTGAGATGAATTGATATTCATATCCCACTTCAATTACATCCTAAACTCTCTCTCTGAGAATCAGATGCGCGACTTAACTCAGTTGGGGGTCAAAGGGTTTATTAACATAGCACATGATGTTTGTCTGAGTTTCTTTCAGTGCACGTTACAGCATGCGAACATATGTGAACATATAAGCATTTAAGAAGACTGTCATAAGGACTTTTTTGCCATAACACCAAAAAAGTCAATGTTTCAAGTGATTTTTTTTACCTTCTACACTGACTTACATTAAAAGATTAAGTGGGTGATGTCACAACTGCACTGACATTTACATACTAAATGTAAAAAAGAGAAAAAAAAAACTAATGGACTCTTTTGTCCACCTTTCCATTAGACTGTTCAACATCTCTATCTAGGCATCTGTCCGTCTATGCGTCTATCCATCTATTCATCCATCCATCCATCCATCCATCCATCTATTCATCCATCCATCCATCCATCTATTCATCCATCCATTCATCCATCTATCTATTCATCCATCCATCTATTCATCCATCCATCCATCCATCTATCTATTCATCCATCCATCTATTGATCCATCCATCCATCTATCTATTCATCCATCCATCCATCCATCCATCTATTCATCCGTCCATCCATCCATCTATCTATTCATCCATCCATCATCCATCCATCCATCTATTCATCCATCCATCCATCCATCCATCTATTCATCCATCCATCCATCTATCTATTCATCCATCCATCATCCATCCATCTATCTATTCATCCATCCATCCATCTATTCATCCATCCATCATCCATCCATCCATCTATTCATCCATCCATCCATCTATTCATCCATCCATCCATCTATCTATCTATTCATCCATCCAACCAACTATCCATCCATCCATCTATCTAACATGAAACAAAAATGGTGGAGCATGAGACAGCAGTCTAACAGTGAACACACTCGTCTGCCTGGTGAATACGTTGTGCAGAGGGTGATTGCTGTTGTGCAGGATGGCGAGCAGTCTGTCAAGGGTACTTCTCCTTGCTACTGTCACCACTGTCACCAGCTCTATTCCAACCACAGAGCCTGTCCTTCTCACCAGTCTGTCCAGTCATGCCATAGTGTTACTACTAACCAGCCCAAACCTGTTCCAGCACAACGATGCACCTGTGAACAAAGCGAGCTCCATGAAGACATGGTTTGTCATGGTTGGAGTAGAAGAATATGAATATTTTGAACAGAACTCTGACCTCACTGACCAATAAAACTGTTTAGGATGAACAACACCACCAACTACACACCAGGCCTTAACCCTGACATCAGTACCCAACCTCACCTATGATCATGTCGCCTTATGACCACAAATCCCACACAGCCACGCTCCAACATCTAGTGAAAATCATATAGTGACATCTTCCCAAAAGAATGGAGAATATTAGAAGAGCAGAAGGAGGAAGAAGGGAAACAGAGAAAGGTTAAAAATAAACATTTCTCTAAACCCTGTCTCCTGAAAACTCTTCATGAGAGTGATAAAGTGATAACCTATTAGAATGAGCACAGTCGTGTACAGTGAACCTGTGATTTTCTGTGCATATTCACTTTGGTATTTTCAGAGCTGCTGTTATAGAAAATTTATCAACACCTTTCCATATAATTAGATTTGAAAATTCGGCAGCAGTGCGGAATAAAGCCTGAGTCGAATTAGTCAAAAGATATAGAGACATTATTTTGAGAAAAAGAGCCTCAAGTGTAGGGAATCACTAAACATTATTTTACTCGATGTAGCCCTTTTGTCCTGCTTGTGCACTTTGTTGTTCTTTGCTTTAAACTCTTTAATATATGAAAAAATAAAAATTAATTATTTCTTCTGAAACTATTTCCTTTTTGTGTCTATTCCCACCTTCCTACAGCCGCTTACTTTGTATTTTCGGGGGGCACGGTGGCTTAGTGGTTAGCACGTTCGCCTCACACCTCCAGGGTCGGGGTTCGATTCCCGCCTCCACCTTGTGTGTGTGGATGTTCTCCCCGTGCCTCGGGGGTTTCCTCCGGGTACTCCGGTTTCCTCCCCTGGTCCAAAGACATGCATGGCAGGTTGATTGGCATCTCTGGAAAATTGTCCCTAGTGTGTGATTGCGTGAGTGAATGAGTGTGTGTGTGCCCTGCGATGGGTCGGCACTCCGTCCAGGGTGTATCCTGCCTTGATGCCCAATGACGCCTGAGATAGGCACAGGCTCCCCGTGACCCGAGGTAGTTCGGATAAGCGGTAGAAGATGAATGAATGAATGAAGTATTCTCCATAGATGACTTCTTTCTATTAGAAAATAAATAAATAATGCAAGGAATAACACTTAACAGACCTCGCACCAATGCTACCTTTAAAATAAAACGGTTCCCCTGTAGACTACAGTAAACACAACCTGTGGAATAAACCCTCGGCCGCCATGAGATTTCCAAAAGCACGTTATAAATTTTGTTTGTTTATTAAGCATCGAGATTATTACTGACACAATAGGGCCACAGGTGAGAAGTATGTACAGCAGATGCACAGTGAAAGGTTGGAAGGGTTGCGTAAAGACTTTGTGAGAGGAGAGAAACATGCAGACAGTTATGTGCTAGCGTTTTCCCAAGGGGATCCAGACAACTCAGAAAGCTAAGCTTGCCATCTGTTCATTGAGAAAGATAGTGCTAAAGTGCCCTAGTGAAGGCACAAACAGTCTAAAGTGCTGTTGAACAACTTAATAACAATTAAGCGCCCAATTCCAGGCCTATAGTTTGCGAGCACGCAGTTCAGTTCTTTTAGCTAGTGTCTGGTGACAGTAGGCTTGAGATTTAAATTTGTTTGTCAAGCAGCAGGCCCAAGCACGAAAAGCTGAAGAAACAGAGCCACCTAGTGGAAAGACTACTGTATTACAATGTTGTTTAAAACCAACTTGAATGACACTCCTATTCATCTTATGCACAGCAAATAAAACAAGCTACATGCTCAGTATTTGGTATATGTAGTAAATAGCATGCATGACTTTTAGTCTTTCATTATTTTTCCTTTTATTGTTTTATCTTAAGCAGGAAGGATTGGTGGATCTGAATCATAATTTTTTAATAAGACACCAGTCCATCACTGAGCACTAGACATTCACACCTAGGGATAATTTATGATCCATAGGTTTGGGAGGTCAGGGGGATGAAAAAGGAGAATCTGGAGGAAATACAACAGACACTAGGAAATACAGATAGTAACTCAAGCTCAGAATTAAATTATGTGAGGTGCTGTGAGGTTGTAAGGCTGCAACGCTACCCACTGCACCACTGTGCCACCCCACATGCATGAGATGTTATGATTGTATTAGGCTTTTGTCTTTAGAACAACAAACTAGCAAAAGAATTGTAGTAGATGTGCATAATGAAAAGCCAAATGAAAAAGTATCAGCGCTGTTGTAGATGTTAGAATGCTGAATGCATACGACGTTTATTAAAGTGAATCATACAGACTTTCACAGTGTGTCCCTGGGCTGTTCTTATTGCCTCTATAGACGTCATACATCCTATCCCATCCATTTTCTGTACAGCTTCGAAAAAGGGTTATTGGGAACCTGGAGTCTATCTCAGGGGACTCAGGCCACAAGGCATTTACCACATACAACACCCTTATCCAGAATGACCTACATTTCCATCTCATCTTATTTAACTGAGCCATTGAGGGTTAAAGGCCTGGCTCAGGGCCCCAGCAGTGGAAGCTTGTTGGACCTGCGGTTTGATCCGACCACCTTCTGATCCGTTGTCCAACATCTTACCGCTGAGCTTCCACATCCCCCAGGATGCCCACTAGGCAGGGGACTCCCTGGATTAAATCACAATCACACACACACACACAAACACACAATATGTAGATCAGTCTAACACACACATCTTTGGACTCGGGGAGAAAACCTGCATACCCAGAGAAACCCTAAACAAGTGACACAATGCAACTGTGCTAACCACTAAGCCACGATGCTTCCCATAAATGTTTAATAAATTTGAGTAACGCCTAATAATCTTATTGATACTTACATGCGTAACTATGTCTAATACAGTGACTGTGTAATTATACAACGCTAAACTGTTGAGAGAGAGAGAGAGAGAGAGCGAGAGAGAGAGAGAATTTGGCTGCACTGCACAATTGAACACATGCAGGCCGTGCGGGAAATAAGTGCAGTTATTTCCCTGTGCTATTTGAAGCCAGACTTTAACAAGCTGCACTTATAAAGGCTGAGCAAGCGAAGGCGGACCTGCTCTTAAGCTCGCGCTGGCTAGCAGGATGCCCACAGGGTGCAGGAACTTGTTAATTGAGATCTCGATCCTCCTGAGGTTAGCCACCGGAACGTCAATCTCCATTTATTTATCTGATATTTCATTAGCTCAAGCAGGCCACACTTGCAGGCATGGTTTAATTAGACCTGCGCCTGTTGCCACGTTCCCCTTGCAGCAGGGACTACAGGAGATGTGTTGAGAAAATTCTTGTTTATTTATGTTTGTGCTCACAGGAAAGGTGTTTTTTTTTTTTTTATATTTAATTTTTTTTTTCTTTTCAGATTAGTACAGTAAGATTATGGTTTATATGCAGTCAGGAGAAAATATCTACATTCAAACACAGTGGTGAAAATGTGTGAAAAACAGGAGAAAATATTTTTAAAAAATGCACAACACTGTTGGTCTTATTTTGTCTGAAAATAATACGGTTAATATTTTATTCTGAAATGAATTTATGCCAGTTCTTAGGCTGTAAATAAATATCAACATATTTGCTCATACTGACCACTTTTACCTCAGGGTTAAGGCTAAGGTGTGTGTTCAGGCAGAATACCTGCATTCATACTAAAATGTTCTGTTCATACTGATCAAAATGTTCAGAATTCATTTACACAAGTAAATTACACGCTAACCATTTTGAAAATCTTTTAATATTTTAATTACAGCAGCAGCAGCAGCAGTGCCAGTGACTCGGAGCTTATAAAGCTACTGTATATATGAAGATCCAATAAGACGAACATAAGGAATAAAACGTGCTAAATAAAACAGGTCATGCATGTGCAGTCACCAACACGGTGCAGTAATGGGCTTTTTATCAATAACAGAAGATCCCACAGTAATTTGACAATGTAAAGTGTTTAGAGTTACACTGAACGTGGTGGACGTCAGTTCCTGTTATAGCGACACAAACACACCACATCTCACCTGGATGATTTTTAGCTCTTCATTTCATTTAGAAAACAACTTAGTTCAGAATAGTTGAGTTCATACTCATTACATTAATTTATATGATAATCTTTGTTCCTTTCTCTCTCTCCCTTCTCTCTTGCTTTTATTCCTTCTCTCTCTCTCCCTTCTCACGCTTCTGTATCTCCTCTACTTCACTCCTTCTCTTTTTCTTTCTCCCTCCTTCTCTCCCCCTGTCTCTCCCCTTCTCTTCTCCACCCTGAGACTGTATCTCAACAACGACTTTGTGCACTGACAAACCTTGGTATGCGTCTTCTGGGCATAAAGGCATGCAACAAATTACTTGGCAGTGCCACCTGCTGGTAGTATGTTACAATAACATGCTAAAAGATGCTGACATATACCTGCTCTAATGGCTGCTTCTCCTTCAAATTTTGTCCAATCTTCACTAGAACAGGTGAAGAACTATCCCGAAAAAAAAAATATATTACTGTACCCAGCAGTGGCTCTGGAATATGCTCCAGGATTCAAACAATAAGCTTTGAAGAGAATTATATGTCTACATTAAATTGATTGATTTAATAGGTACTGGTGGCTCAATGGTTAAGGCTCTGCGTTGTTGATCGGAGGATCAAGGGCCCAACGGTGGCCCCGATCCTCCAATCAACAACCCAGTGCAAGGCCCTTAACCCAATACTGCTGTGTTGTAATGTATGTGACACAATAAAGGCATCTATTCAAAAGCTAAGATTGTTTTTTTATTCTGTTTTTCAAACTAAATCATTTTAATATTTACATTGTTTCATTGAAACGTCCTTGAAAATGTGATCTGATAAATCTATATATTTTTTCAGCCGCACGGTTGAGTTCAGTGTGCAGTGAATCACAGAACACTCGTTTCATTTCTTTTCAGAATGCACAAACATGCATGCTAAATTAACCAAGATATACTGCCTAATTAGATCAAGTTAATTAATTATAAGGTTTCTCCACCATGTGCCTGAGACCACAATGATTTCAAAAGCCATTAGTTCAATTAATTAAGCACAAACCCAAGAGACCCACTGTCTCCTTTTTCATTAAGAGAAATTAACTATATTTTGATCGGAGACGGTAAATTGTGCTGGTTATATGTAAAGAATAAAAGACTTGGAGGCATACTGATGTATGAAAGTGTAGTACGATGCTCTGTGTCTGTTGATGAGAGACTACTACAAGCGGCCAGAAAGACCGAAGTAAGTAAAATGACGTTTTTTCCCATACCATCTTGAACATACCAGCATCACATAATGCACTGAAGCTTAAGGCAGATGGGCTACAAAAAAAAAAAAGAAAAAAAAAAAAGGAAAGAACAGGAATCTGAGACTACAGCAGGCACAAATGTGGACAGTGGAAGGTTGGAGAAATGTTGCCTGGTCTGGTGGATCTCAATTTCATGCAGATGGTGAGGTCAGAATTTGAAATCAACAGCATGAATCCATGGACATGATCTGCTTCGTGTTAAGTTTAACCTGTTGGTGGTGATATAATAGAGAGTGGAGTGTATTCTTGGCACACACTGGGCCCATTAATTCAAATCAAGCATTGTTTCATATGGATCATATGACAGTAGACATTCAGGGCTTTGGGAATTTATAGTTAATAAGTATTTCTGTTTTTTTTTTTTTTTCCTTCCCCCAAAGACTAGTAGGGGCAATATATTCATAGAAAATGTTATTTTTTTTTACACAAATATTCATATCTTCAAAGACAATGGTGATGCCAAACAAGTTTCTGTTATCTGAGATGCCCCAATTGCCCAAGTTCCAAAAACAAAAGTGTTTCCTAAGCAAATATAATTTGAAAGCATTATTTTCAACCACTAAATCTCTCACTAAAAATGTCTCACAATGAAAGCCAACAATGTCCTGACTTATTTTACATCAGACCTGTGGTGATAAAATAATTTGTTTGTTTATACTGATTGAAAATGTCCAATAAATAGATTACTATTCTGTGAGCAGAATGGAACGCCAAAAAAAAGGTTTAAAACAAAAACTCCAATCTAATATAGCCAAGGATTCATACCGTTGGCTAAGGTACAGACAATTAAGCTCTGTTGCATCCTGTGTGCTTTGGTTATCTTGTGATGTGTCTAGAACTTGACAGGAATCCACCTGAGGCAGATTTACTGGCTAGACATGATTTAGAAAAGCACACACCTGTTTGAATAAGATCCCACAATTCACACTGCATGAAGTCCAAAGATATCTCTGTAGATGCCTTTGATTAAATTTTGATAGGACCTGGATGTGGGCAAAGGTGTTAAACCATTTCAGTTGCTATGACTCATCCCAGGAGCACCATGGGCTCCTGCATATTGAAACGTAAGAAGATTGGAACCAGCAGAGAAGAGACTTGCTAGAGCTCTGTAGCTCAGTAACTGGACTAGAAGGTGACCAAGAGCCATAAGAAACTCTTATGAGTTTTTTAGGATGAGCTTCAAAAATCCTTGAGAACCTTCACAAATACTTCAAATCAAACCTTTACGGAAGACTCACTAGATGTATCTCACTCCTGAGTAAGAAGCAATATGGGAGACACTTAATTTTCATTGGTTTGATGAGACAAAACTTGAAATTCAGATGCTACATTAAAATAAAATAAAAAAAATAAACACCAGGTACTGCTTAGCAACTGACTTACTATCCTTTCTGTGAAGCATGGTGGTGGCAGTATTATACAGTAAAGATACTTTTCAAAGACAGGAATGAGGACCAAGTGAAGGATAGAAGAATGAAAACAGCCAAATACATAAAGGTCCTTGAAGAAAACCTGCTCCAGAAATCCCACACAAGTGCTGAGGTTGTAGAGACTTACCCAGAAGATCTGTAGCTGTAATTAGTGCCAAATGTTCTTCTACAAAAGTAGGAGAGGGTAGGAATATGAATTAAAATGAGCGCTATAATGGGTTATGTGATTAATTACAAAAAAATGCACATTTAATCCAGATCTATCCACCTGTATTGTGTAAGACTTAACCTACACAAGGTCACAGAGAGCCTGGAGTCAAGGCAAGGGACGCTCTGGACAGGGTGCCAATCTATTACATGGCAATCAAACATGCACTACAATTTGGAGGATTAGCCTATAATGCATGTTTTTGGACTATGGGAAAAGAAACGGTGTATCTAAAGGAAACCTTAGAAGCATAAGGAGAAAATGCAAACTCACAGACAGGGCACAAAAGGGCTGAAGTGTGATATCACCCATCACCCAACCATGAAGACGCAAGGAAAACATGCTAATCAATTAATCTGTGATACAAGACAATGCAAGGAGTCACTCCTGTTCAGGTTCACCACAGCAGACCATCCGATCCACATATTTGATTTTTGGCACATCCTCCCAGTTTATCTAAACTTGGAACCGGCACAGTGTTGATATTTCTTCAGGGGATGGTTTGGTTACCTGCCTGGGAATCAAACCCAGGCCGTGGGCGATAATAGTGCCACGAATAACACAATCATCTACATTACACCATGATGAAACCTTAGCATGTAAACTGGGGCTTATGTTATTTATTCTTTATGTTAAGGAAGAGTTAAATATAGGACATAGCCATATTACGAATATTAAACTTTATAGTCTCTTAATGGGCAGTATGATTACGCCTTTGTATTACTCATGTATGTGATTAATACATTATCTTTATAGGAAACTTCTTACCTCTTCTGTAAATGACTATATGCAGCCATCAAAGCATGGACTCAAATTAGTTATACAGAGTTTCGTACATTTTCTAAAAACCTCTGAATAATGGTGGCATTTAAAGCTGCGACAGATCTCAAAAGCCTGTGTGAAAACAACCAAACACGCTCGAGCACTAGAAAATAATAGAACGATGCTGTGAATTCATCAGTTCATACTTTTTATTTTATCAGCATTAACTGCTCTGTTTTGTGAGTGCTCATGACCAGCTTGTTTTTAAAAACAAAAACAAAAAACAGACAAATCCATCTTCTCTGCTTTATGTACAGAAACCTTACCACCCACGCAAGACTAAAGCAATGATTAGTGCTGAAAAGTCATCAGCTAGATCTGGTTGTGAGCATCATGTAGGTAACTGGTGCTGTCAATATGTTAAATAGTCCAAATACTGAAGCATTCAGCTTTCATCAGCTTCCAGATTAATGTTGTTTCCAAATTTGGCATACAACTGGACCTTGAGATCTCCAAGTACTTCCTGTATCGAGGTCACTCGACTTTCCAGAGATTTGATTTCCTCCTTTAGAGTTTCCTGCATACATGGGAACATCAACAGCATTCGTTTTTTTTAATATATATATATAAATAAAATTTTTAAAATGTTGGCGTAGATGCCAGAGTCCACATTCGTTCAAGTGTAACAGCCAGGGAAAACCTGCCAGTGTATTAATGTGGCTTTTGGCATCAACTGCATGAGAAACAAGAAATATATCTGGGGAGTTTTTAAGATTAAACCTAACAATTAAAAGCGATTATTTGTGCAACTTAAACTATTACGTTTCTCCGTTGCATGCAAAAGAGAAAGATATTTAAAGTTCAGGAAAGTGTACAGAGTTCTGAAGAATACAAGGAAAATGTCAAAATGTGATGTTCTGACATATGAAGGGTTTTCCTCAGGCCAGAAACGTAACTTTTTAAGGAGTTCAGGAGCCACGAACAATAATTTAAGACAAACAAACGGAAGGTCTTTTCTCTTAACAGCCTAAACATCTGACCACTAATTATCTCTGAAACAACACATTTCTAATTTAAAAGTGTAGGCATATAACACACGCTTTTTTGTTAGACAACCAATCAGAATCTTCCTTGCTTAGAGTTGCTCTGACATTGGTCCTGAATCACTCTTGTGCTAAGATTCTAGTACATATCACCTTACTCGACTCCTGTTTATGGCCAAAAAACAAAGTAATAAAACACACTAGTAATTGAACGTCACTCTTGTTATAAATCACATGATCCATATAAGTGATAAAACCAGTTTTTTTGCCACTGACATTTGCAGGAGCTTAAAGGGTACTTGCTGACCTTAGCAGCCTCCAGCATCTCCTGCGTCTCCTCCTGTGTGTGACTGATGAACACATCTCCAATATGATACGGGATCTGGAGATCATCGTCCTCCAGCATCATAAGGTCGTCACTTGCGTCTTCTAAATTCTGTAGAGATTTCTGTGGGGGGGAAGAAGAAAAATAAAATAATGAACACAGGTAAAGTAAGAATTCTCTCTATGGATCATCAGAACATTAATATTGCAGTTAGAAGTAAAATCATTATCATGGACTTACTTTTTTGCCTTCTATTTCCTCTTTCAGCTCAGTCATCCGATTTGTGCTCCTAGCAAACTTATTAATCTTCTGCTGGTCTTCAAAAGTGACATTGACATCTTCGACCCCCTGAGAAAGAAAGGAATGCTTATTAACTTCTGTCTTAAGTCAAAACATTTTATTTTTATTTTTAAAGAGAGTTGGGGGGGGGGGGAATCAGACCCTAAATCTTCACCTTTCACACTACAACTGCTGATGACGGCTGAGCCGTGTCAGTTAATCACATGTCAGCAGCACAATCCATAAAATCCTACAGATATAAGACTAGAGCTAATACAGTTTACACAAAATAGAGTGGAAAAAAAATCACTGTGTGAGTGACTGCGGTAGGAAAACTGATTGGTTTGAGAGTAGGTGGTGAGCAGAAAAGTACCTCAGCATGCACAAAACATTGAACCTTGAAGTGAAGGAGCTACAAGAGCAGAAATTCACACCAGGTTCCACTCCTGTCAGCTAAGAACCAGAATCTGACACTATCATGTGTACAGACTTACCCAACTGGGACAGTTTAGTTTAGAGTAGTAGCTCAAGTGATTACAGCTCTGGGTTGTTGATTGGAGGCTCAGGGTTCAAGCCACAGCACTGTCATGCTGCCACTGTTGGGTCCTTGAGCAAGGCCCTTAACCCCCCCCCTCTTCTCCAGGGTTGCTGTATCATGTCTGACCCTGTGCTCTGACCTCAACCTCTAAAGTTGGGATATGCGAATAAAGAATTTCACTGTGCTGTAATGTATATGTGTCAAAATAAGTCTTTAAATGTCTCATTTTTTTGTAAGTCTGCACCCATGATGATGATGATGATGATCAGTCTGTAGACTCTCCACTCACAGCATGCTTTTGTTTTCTGCAAACTCAAGTTACTTCTTGTGTCCAGTTGTGTGTGAAACTCTCAGATCAGCAGATTCTGAAATACTACCAACCACTATACTCCAGATAAATCCCCGAGATCAAACTTTCCCCAATTCTGATGTATGATGTGAACCATAACTGAAGCTATTGACTTGTATCTGTATGTTTTTTATGGACTGTGCTGCTGCTACACATTTATTGATGATTGTAAGTGCATAAATCAGCGTGTGTCCATTTTTGAAGTGGACAGTGAAAGAAAACGATCTATAGTCAGGCTGCATTCTGAAACTTTGTGTCCGGTTTTTCCTTGCTTCCATAGCTTTTAAACCCACATGTCCACTTATGCAAACTGTATATAAGGTGAATCTTATGTATGTTGCTTGTTGTCTGCACAGTATATTGTGTATTATACTGTAAACACTTTTCCCCTTGTATCCTATAACAATGCAACGATCTGGGAATACAATACAAGCATGACTGTTACCTCATTAGGTTTAAAATCATTTTAAAGTCCCCCATCAACCACCATTGCAAATGCACTGGCAATTAATATAACACCACGTGACGTCACTGCGGGACACAATCACTAATAGAAATAACTCATTTACTAGTTTTCACTAATAGAAAATACACTGACTAACAAATTAGCACCAAAATAAATAAATAAATACATACATACATACATACATACATACAACACAAACATTGTAATTCAGACATAGCTGATAAATTTGGATTTTTCATTTAATAAATGTAAAAATACGTTTTATATTTTGATTCAAGACTTAAGAGTCAGCCATCTAAATGCACTTGACGGTATATAGTGTATAAAATGGTGTATAAATCCAATATAGTATCGACAAATAGGGAGATATGAAGACTGGACCTGGAGCTAATTAGCATAGCTCGCTTGCTAACGGTCTAGCAACAGAATTAGCAACAGAAATTAGCAACAAGTAAAACGTCTACAGCATCACACAGACAAACTATCATTTACGCAAAACTACAAACGCTAAAGTAAACCTAATAAAACATCGAAATACATTATTAAAAATGAACACAAAGCTTAGACAGACTTACAATAGATTTCTTAACGGTGGCTGCCATCTTAAAACGGAAGTGGAAGTTTTTTGCGTGTTCCTCCAGCCTGTATTTTTAACAAATCCCGCCCCCATAGCTAGGATTGGCTAGTAGCTCAATCTAACAAGGTGATCGGGGAATGTGATTGGACAATTTACTTAATCAATCCTAAAGCAGAAGCCGGAATTTATTGCAATGCGGGTGGGAAAAATAACACTTATTTTAATACTCAATGAAAGGCGAGCGAGATAATTTAGTCCAAGCTTTAATTTTTTTTAGCAGAATTCTTTTTTAAATATTACGAATTTTCAAACAGAACGCCGAACAACCTTGTGCTTTATGGGCAAATTTATTTAGAACAGTTAACAAACACACATAGATATATATCTATGACAAACACACTAATATGCCTGTGTTGGGGTGTAATGAGAACGTTCCAGATATACTGACATCTAGTGGACAAATTAACCCTTCTGCAGACCTGGGGTCTATTTGACTCATCTGGAAAGTTATGTGTCATAACTTGGGTTTCCTTCCTTTATTTGCCTGAAATTTACCAGGATTGTTCCAAATTATGAAAATTAATTTTGTCTATTTTCGTTGAACTATGTGTATGAGTCAATTTGACACTCAACTATGTGTATGACTCATAGGTCACACTTTTGCCCTTTTCAGCGCAATAAATATACATACAGACACAAAAATGCACAAATAAAGCGTCCACTAACACAGGCACCCAAAACACACACTCACACACCACACACACACACACACACACACACACACACACACACACACATGCACACACACACATTGGGCATTGCATTTCATAGGCCTCCAGAAAAAAAAAGCTACACATTTGTAAATATTTCACACTTTTGATATGCCATTGCCTAGCAGAGGGCAAAATATGATCTACGGAAATGATGCTACACACACACACACACACACACAAGCATTGGGCATTGCAATTCATTAGGCCTCCAGAAAAAACAAAAGCTACTCATTTGTAAATATTTCACACTTGTTATATGCATTTGTCCAGCTGGGGGCAAAATCTGATCTGCCAACAAGCTTTACACACACACACTCACACACACAAACACAAAAGCATTGGGCATTGCAATTCATTGGGCCTCCAAAACAAAAACAATCATTTGTAAATATTTCACACTTATATGCATTTGTCCAGCTGGGGACAATATCTTCTCTTCTCTTCTTTTTCTACCAACAAGCTTTACACATTCACACACACACACACACACACACACACACACACACACACACACACACACACACACATTGTGTTTTCATATTCAAATCATATTTGTTTCCTCTCTCCTATTTATGAATTTAGTTGCATCAGTCAGCTTTGACCCGGGGATGTTTGACATACACCAGCCAGTGGTTATCCAAAATAATATTTAATAATTTCTGCTTATTTTACTCAGAAATATGGCATAATATCATGAGGTTTATTGTTTATAAATTAAATATAATAAAAAGCATAGGAGGTGTAAAGGAAGTTTTATTCACAATAAATTATGGCATGTTTTTGAGTGGTGTGTGTGTGTGTGTGTGTGTGTGTGTGTGTGTGTGTGTGTGTGTGTGTGTGTGTGTGTGTGTGTGTAGCCCGTTTTTGGGTCATCAGATGGCATCTGGTAGGCAAAATAGACATAACAAGTGTAAAATGTTCTCAAATGTAAGCTGATCACACAGAATGGTGATCATTGTAGAATTTTTGATTTATAAGCATTCAAGTCAATTTGACCTGGAAAAAAAAAAGGTTTTATTATTTACTGACATTAAAAATGGTCAAAATGGTTTCAAAACAATCTCCTGGATTTGCAATATACCAGCCTGTAATTGTGCATTAACTTTTGTGCCTCTATAGTGAAAAATTTTTTTTTTGTTTACTAGAAAATGAGGCATTTTTGCATATTAATGAGGTTTATTATACCAAATATTACAAACATTTTTGCAAAATATATGTTAATATGTTGTAAACAAGTTAGACAAAAAAGGTGAAAAAAAAGGCTATCATATATACTTCATTTTATACTTCATATATACTTCATATATACTTTCGTTTTATATACTTCATATATACTTCAAGCAGTCAAAACAGACAAGGTCAACTTGACTCGGCGCTCCTAATTTGCATAGGAATTCAGATGAGGTCTGCAGGAGGGTTAATAAAGAAACAAAAAGTTGTACAAAAAAATGTGTAAATGCATAAAAATATGGTGTGTAAATAAAAATATATTTAAGCAAATTTAAGATGGTACTGTATGCTTTGAGCTGTATTTCCTTATAAAGGTTTACAATGATTTCTGACTTCTAAGGTTTATTCTGGGCACTTTGCAACAAGGAAGAATTGAATTTATTATGAAAGCCACAATTCTGTTCACTCATCAGAAGTTTAATGCTGTTATAGTCCTTGTCAAGTGCTTTGCAAACATATTCACCCCTTGAACCTGTTACTTGAAGTACCAAGTGTTTGTAAGAGATCACACCTTAATAGGCAGCTTCATGAAAACCTTGGTATTAAACCAAACTAATTATTATTGTAAAAAAAAAAAAAAAAAAAAAAAAAAAAAAAAGCATTGTTAACTTGTAAGTGCCATTAGATTTTTATTAAACCTGGAAATAATTTGTCAAAACAGTGCCTTGAGAACGCTGTTTACCAAAAGTCAGTCCCTGGATAAGGAGGGCATTAGTCTGAGAAGTAACCATGAAAGCAAGGGTAAGGTTGAACATGATGCTACCACCATCATGCTTCCCAATGGGGATGGAGTTTTCAGGGTGATAAGTAGTACTGAGATTAGGCCAAATGTAGTGCTTGGTTCCAAGGCCAGAAAGTTCTAGAGGATCTTTTCTACCTGAAATCCTCTTCCACATTTTACAACATGTCCGTTAGGAAAAGTTAGAACAGGATTTGGCTCGCAACTTTCATAAAGTCCTGAAACTCCAGCATTCTGAGTGTGTACTTGAAGGCTGATCATTTACCTAATCAGACATTTTCATGAAATATGAATAGGGTGTAAAAAAAAAAAACAAAAAGAAGAGGAAAAGCAGAACTGTGGTAAGAGATGGAGATAAGGACTATCGATCGAAGGATCATTAAAAACAAACAAATTAAACAAATAAAACAGTTTTATTTCACCTTGTTAGTTGCAAAATGAGTTATCATTAATATTTAGCTTGGGTTTTGCCTGATTTGAGTAGTGTTACAAGTTCTTAATGTGGGCTGAAATACAGTATGTTGGACCTGGAATGATGTGCAAAACACTGGTGCACATCACTGGCAAGTATTGTTATCAATACATTAGTTAATATTAATTAAGTTTAACTAGCAATGTAAGTGAATGGAAACGCAATGCATTTATTTTTTATTTTGCCTGGGGCCTTCACATAATATAGGTTTGCTTATATATATATATATGCTTATATATATATATATATATATATATATATATATATATATATATATATATATATATATATATATTATATATATTATATATATATATATATATATATATATATATATATATATATATATATATAGTGAGAGAGAGAGAGAGAGAGAGAGAGAGAGAGAGAGATGGCTCCTCTGTCTCCCTTTAGTAAACATCCACTTTGTAAACAGCAAACTTGCTGCACCCTATGGCAAATATTAGCACAATACTCGCAGGCTGTTTTATGATGATTTTATTATTGATCTTGAATTTTTTTCATACCAGGTATCAGACATGGCTCAATGATACCAGTACATATTACAGATATGCAGAGACATCATCCTTTTATTGACTTACTTATTTGAAAAAAAATTATATTATTTATTCAGCAGACACATCGGATTATTTGAATAAATATGGATTTTTGGACTGGTGAATCTACACACTGGAATTCCTCGAGGGCCTTTAAGGACGTCGATGCCTCACGATGTCTGAAGAATTCCTTTCATGGTGGCAGAGGGCAAGCAGAAAGGAATTTTTCTTCCGCCTCCACTGTGTACATTTACAATGTGACATTTACACTGTAACTCCAGCCTCTATTTATTACCAAATTATTAACTCTGAGCTCTTAACAGCTGATCGGGCTGAGGCACTTTATGGCTTTGTTGTTTTTTTTTTTTTCTTTTTTCACTCTGCATGCTCATCATCATGCAACACATTGTATTCTGAATGGGGTTTAAAACATTAGGCATGTCGACTTCTTTGTTCAAGGGCTAACTTTAAAAAAGGAATAAAGATTAAAACGAGTGAAAGGAAACATTCTTTCTTACTTTCAGAATGTCGTTAACTACATTCAAGCATCTACACTATAGGAATGCATGAGAATGGATTAAAATCCTGGACTGGATGAGAGCAACAGAATAAATTCACGGCCGGGTTTCAAGAATTAATTGTGTTATTGTTTGGAACATTAGAGACATTGTAAGTTCTTCATTTTTAATTCTGAAATAAATAAAATTCCACAGACCCCCTCAGCACACATTAATTCCATGTGTACAATAAAAGCATTATTTATCAGCTATTTATATTTATTAGAGCAAGTGAGATTTTATTCCTAAATGTTTTAAGAGAAAACACAAGAGATCTGTGTCAATGTTGACTGTAGTCCAGCTTTTAATTGATTGAAATTTGAAACCAGAGAAACTGTGTCTGGTTTAGTGGTCGTCCTTCCTGGAACCCTTTCTGGAAGGTAGTAACCACTGCATACAAGGAAACACCCCACAAGACCTACTGTTATGCTCCAACTCTGTCATCTAGCCATCTCAACGTAGCTCAAATCCTTACAGTTGCCAATTTTTCCTGTTTCCAACATATCATCTTCAAGAGCTATATATATATATATATATATATATATATATATATATATATATATATATATATATGTCTCACCCCTGGACAGGTTCCAGTGTAATGAGGTAATCAATGTAATTCACTTCACATAATCTTTTAGTTGATCTACATAGTTCTGAAATTTTTCCAGGACTTAAAAAAATGTCTTTTACATCTAACTCAAGTAGCATTTGAAAGTTGACCTCCATATGTAAAAAGGCAGAAAATAAAAAAAAAAAAAAAGTCTTTGTTAGATTTAGACATCTAGAGGGTTCTTTGTTTCGGCTCTCTAGGGGAACTCGTAAAAATGTTCCCACATACAAAATGCTTTTCTTTTCATACAGTCATCCAACATAACCAAGAACATATCCAAACACAGAGAAACATATCGGATTGTGTTCCAGGTGGATTCTTGGTCAGAGATTTATATATATATATATATATATATATATATATATATATATATATATATATATATATATATATATATACTTATATAGTTATATATTATAAAGAAACTGGAAAATACAGAACGTTATAGAAATGTTGGTGTTGGACATTTCTGATGGTCACATTCTCAGAAGCTTCTGGTTAACATAGAAAGGTAAGAGCAAGCATCTTTTATTAAAACTGCGTAATAAAATATATTAAGAGGTAAATTGTACCACGTTATTAAATAATGGAAGCCCAAAAAGTTCAATTTGGCATGAGTGAATGGCTGATTCAGGATTTTTTACCATTACCAGTACCCTGACTTTCTATTCTGCTGGCAGAATGAAAATCAACTTATCAGAAATTCAATCAGCATGAATTATTTTTTCATCTGATATAAAATGAGTTAAGACTCTGTTGGCTTTCAGTACAAAGTTTTTACCTTTCACAGACTTTTAGTGGTTGACATTACCACCACATTTTAGATGCTTATAAACAAACACTTGGGGCATCTCAGAGAACAGAAAATGGGGGAATGTAGTGGCCTAGTGATTAAGGTGTTGGATTACAGATCAGAAGCTTATGAGTTCAAGTCCCAGGTCCACTAAGCTGCCACTGCTGGGCCCCTGAGCAAGACCCTTAACCCTCAATTGGTCAGTTGTATAAATGGAAATAAATTGTAAGGCAATTATCTATCTATGTTGGATTAAATCTCTTAATCCTAAATAACCCATATCTATAAAAAGTAAAAACAGAAATTAGGGGTTTTGTGCTATGTTTGTTTTGGACCCGTTATCTTTTACGCTGGAAATATGTTTGCACAAGGAAATGAATATTAGAAATTAAAAGGTTAGAGGATTCTTTGGTTTGGCTCTCTCCATGAAAAATCATATATAAATGTTTTCTTTTCAGAGAGTCTTCCAACTAGCACATGTCCAGGAAGTGAGGAATCTTTCCAAACCCAGAGGAACACTTTGTAATAATCTTATGTAGTGTGTTCCAGGTGGATTCTGGGTAATACATGTGTGGAGATAGGGGAGATGGGGCGGGGAAGTAGGGGTAATTTGGAAGGGATTTGTTGTTATGGTTTACTAAGATACCGGAATGTCGCCAACTCCATATGGTCTAGCTGTGACCCTGACTGGAACGTTTCAAACCTGAAGGCTAATCAACCTCAAGCAAGAATGACACTTGTGCTCAGATAATGAACTATAATCAGTGTTCACAACAATGCTATGTTTGTTTGTTTTTTTCCACTTAAAGATGTAAAAAAAAATGTAAAACATTTTCTTGTATTTCTTGTCATTTTGATTTAATTTCCTGTGATTCATATTCACATGACTCTTTATGGGCTTTACACATTTTTTAAAACATGATTCATTTTTCAGATGTGATTCTTTAGACGGTTCATTTCTTTTCAAGTGATTCTTAACATATGATTCATTTATTTTCTTGTGATTCTTTACACGAGTCATTTAGTTTCACAGGTGATTCTTTTCACATGATTCATTTATTTTCACATGATTCTTTAGGCATGAGTCATTTCTTTACACATGTGATTCTTCACACACAATTTGTTTATTTTCGCATCTGACAGATTAAGCATCATTTATTGTTACATATAATCAGGCATGTCTAATCTTCAGAAAAGGGCTGGTGTGGGTGCAGATTTTCATTCCAACCAAGCAGACCACACCTAAGTCTACAGAAAGCCAAAATCAACTAATTAAAAAAGCTGGATTTAGGTGTGGCTCTTGTTTGATTGGAATGAAAACCTGCACCCATGCCGGCCTGCTGGGGATAAGATTCGCCACCACTACATGTGATTCTTTATAGATGATTCATTATATTTTCACATATGATTATTTACACATTACTCATATTGCTTGCCTAATGTTAATTTGTAAAAGTATATATTATAATTCAAACTGACTGTCCCTCAGTGGTTGATTGACCTTCTGGTCTCAATCTTCAACAATGGCTGAAGACCTATCTTTTCTATGAACACTTACCTAACTAACCATTAATATCTCTTACCCTGCTACACTGTGCATTTTGCTCCTCTAGCACTCAATTACAAATCTTGAGCACTACTTAAGTATCGTCCGCTACTTGATATAGCACTTTGCTTGTATTTCCTCATTTGCAAATCGCTTGGGATGACAAAATCTGCTAATTAAATACATGTAAATATAAATTATATTGTATATCAACTGTACTAAATTAAAGTAGTGTCAAGAAAGCACGTGTTCCACTTTTGGGCAAGAGCCATGCTGAACAAATACACCTTGTTTTCAATAGCTTACCCAGTGCAGGAATATCCTTCATACATCCTGTTTAAGGACAGCCACACCTAAGGGAGAAAGAATGCCTTCCTAATATGGTGCTCTTAGGACAATGCTTGTGGTTAGTCTAGGAGTCCTGATGATCTGAGTGCACCATGTGCCAATAGTTGTTCTGCATGTACTGTGCATGTATTGATTAATGTATGACTTAAAGCTTGTACAATTCTCTTACAGGGTTGAAGTTCTCTAGTGTAGAACAATATTGGAAAGGATTATCAGTGAGAGATAACACAACACCGTCGGTCGGCGAAGCTGCATGCAGGAGCCGGGCTCTTATATTGCTGCCTAATTTTAGGCCCAACCCATTTTTAAGGTAGGTATATGTGCGCTCTGTAGCTATATGTGTGCACTGTTTGATGTAGTCGCATATTACTGATGGTCACATTCTCAGAGACTGGATTACTGTTCATTGGTTCAGGAATACCCTCCTGTCTGAGTGGGCAAAAAACGCCAAACAAACATTAGGTAAGAGCAGACATTTATTTATTTATTTATTTTTGTAATTAAAATTGCTAAAAGTTAACTGAAAGTAAAATCGTGAAAAGAAATGAATCATGTGTAAATAATTACATGTGAACATAAAGGAATCACTTGTAAAGAATCAGATGTGAAATGAAAACGTAATGAATCCCGCGAAAATAACAGAATCATGGAAAGAATCGTATGTGAGAGAAATGAATCATGTGTAAAGAATGTGGAAATTAATTAATTGTGAAAAGAATCGTATTTGTAAAAAAAAAAAATAATAAATTGTTAAGAATGTGGAAATAAATGAATCCAATTTTAAAATAATTTCAGTGTGATTGGTAATTTTTTCAGGTATAAAAATATACAAAAATATTCTGTTCATCTAAACTAAAATGTGTGATTCTGAAATCAGAACCCATATTAATTTCTCTGTTTTCTTTCAGATTTTTTTTTTTTTTTTGCTAATGCTGATATCAAGATGGGGAACAATCAGTCTGTTAAAATAACACATCAAAAGGTAAAATCATTTATGTGCATTTATTAAAGCATATTCTGCCTTGAAATTTGCTTAAAATTGGTTCGTGCTGGACATTGTATCGACTCTGACTTTAAATTAGCTGCAGATTATAAAATCTCACCCTTGTAATGAGCAATGTTGTTGTTTCATTAACCAACACACTATTTAATGCAAGCTACCTGTATTTCTCCTACCTTTTATGTGTAAACCTTCAACCTTTATTGTGGAAAAAAAACATACCCTGGTAGCCTTAAATGTTACAAAATCTATAATAGTATAAAAGGATTATAAAGGCTTACTTAATGATATTGTGCATAGCGGTTATATAATTTCCTATAAAGGACTGATAAATAACTGTGAAAACATCTGTCAACTTAATAAATCAATATGAAGTAATGAGTCAGTCAAAATACACAAGTTAAACTTTTCATAAATCATATGACATAAAATGGAATTCATTATATTCTGTTATTACACATAGCTTTGTTTTGTTTCCAGGCAGGTCATGATGGCATACAAGTCAAAAAAGACGAAGCAAATGGCCACACGATGTCTGGGTTGGATTTGACTGATGCTGGTAGGTATTTTATTGTTATTGTAGCCTGAACATAATCTTATCAGTGGTGTTGTGTATCATTATTTTCCCTCTCAAACTCATACTAGTGTCTTAAGGTCACAAATAAATTTGAGTCTATACATATGTTTTGGGAATTTTTAAGTGGGGCATGATGTTGCTTTATAAACTTTGGGCGTGGACTGTTGAGACGGAGTATTGTTTGAGTTTCTCTTGTGCATACAACATCTAGCTGTGTAGGATTAGATTAAACAAGCTGCACGGAGAACGATGGCTTGAGAAAATATTGATGTTATGGCAGAATCTGTGGAAGAATGTGAAGTCTGCTTGGGTCAACTTTTTATTAGTCATTCGTGATGACTCAGAAGTGTGCAGTTAGCTCACGGCGATTATCTATATTAGAAAGCAGTGCTGTACAAGTCCACTAGGCTTTGTGTACACTTTGTAGTGTTGGATTAGCACTTTGCAACAACTTCACGGTAACACCTTTGACAAAGCTGTCATTAGGGAGTGGTTATCGAACTCACAAACTAGAGCTGGTGTCTAAGCATAGAGCTCTACATTACAAGAAAAGTAAATATAATCATGTCTGTAACGCTTGTGTTGGACCATAGCATGAAAATAAGACAATAAATCTTTAATTACTTTTGACAGCTGGACATGATTTTAAGTACTCAATCCTAAGTGCAGAACTGAGAGTGTGCACAAGATTTGTAGTGTTATTCTTTCTTTAGGTGTGCTCCAAAAACAAGTCACAATGCTGACGGTCAATGACACAATATTTCACTACAAAGCAGAACAACTGTTAATAGTAAAACACAGTAATTAGAGATACCTGTCTGATAATGCCATTAATCCAGCAATCAAAACGCAGCATAATGCATAAAATCATACAGGTACAAGTTAATATTAACATCACGTATCAGAATGTGGAAAAAATGTGATCTCAGGGGCATGGATATTGGTTCCAGGATGGATTTATGATTTAAATAAAAACCAGTATTCTTGACATGTGCCAATAATTATGCTCAAATGTCTGAAATGTGTAAAGTTAAAAATGAAGGATCTGTAAATTTTTCTCATTTCTAGTAACCAGTGAGGCATCAGTTAAGCAGAACACTGAACCTCCTCCTCCTGTGACAGTCACACTTAACGTCAAGCCAACGCCAGCATCAGTAGAAGCTAACGGCACCAAAGCAAAAGCCCCGACCGTATCTGTGAAAGCAGCTGGTAACCAAGTCATTGCTACCACTGTATCAACTGAGCAAAAAACTCCAGCAGAGTCCAGTACGCCAGCCAATGACTCACCTAAACAAGTGGACACTCCAAGCATGTTCAATAAGATGTTCAAGAAGAAGACCGGGCCTGTTTCTCCTACATCTGAGGCAAACACGGGAGCAGAAGCACAGATCGTCCCTGCAGTACAGACCGAGAGCCAGAAGTCTGTAAGTACATCGCCTTGTGATTGTATGTATCGCCTCTTGATAGAAACTTATTTGCCACTGTAAAAAAATAAATACATAAACATATGTAGGCTTTTTAAATCTGTTGCAAGTAAGATTTTTTTTCTCAGGTACAAAAACCTTATTGCAAGATACATGCCAATGACTATTTTGTAACATGTCTAAAATATCACAATGTGTATTAATTAGTAACACTAATTAGCAGCACCAGCAATGGTGTACTATTTAGTACAGTGCTTTGTATTTTCCAATGTTTATGATTCCTATATATTACAGCAGCCAACGCCTGCGTCAGTAGAAGTTAGCGGCACCCAAGCAAAAGCAGAAGCGTCTGTAGAATTCAGTGGTACGAATGAATCAACTACATCCAGTACGCCAGCCAAAGATGCACCTAAACAAGTGGACACTCCAAGCATGTTTAATAAGATGTTTAAGAAGAAGAACGGGCCTGTTTCTCCTACATCTGAGGCAAACACTGCAGCTGAAGCACAGATCGTCCCTGCAGTACAGACCGAGAGCCAGAAGTCTGTAAGTACATCGCCTCATGATTGTTTCGCATATTTCACTAATGTTTCTCGTAAATGTTAGAAAGTTAAAGAGCTTATATGAGCTCTATGGGATAATTTCCCTATGTAACTATTTATCAGAGATGGGGGACTCGAGTCATATGACTTGACTCGAGTCGGACTTAAGTCGCACAGTTGAGACTTGAGACTTGCTTGACAAATATTAAAAAAAGACTCGACTTGACTTTGACTTGACATTCATGACTTGAGACTTGACTCGGACTTGAGTTAAATGACTCGAAATAACTTGTTTTTTTGTTTTTGTTTTATCTTTTTTGTCTATTTTGTTTTTAAATCTGTTTTTAAACGCACACAAGAGCGTAATATAACCACGTGACGCAGCAGGCACGCAGAGGGAGCGCGCGCACTAACTAATAAACCTTAACAGTCGTGACGAAACATGGAAGGCGCCACACCAAAAATAATTAAGTTATTATAATACCGGGAGTTTGTGCAAGATGAGAAGAGAAGAACAGCAGTATGCGACCACATCGCTCACAATTGAATGACAAAGTTCTATCAAATTAATTTTTTTGCAAGCGCAATGTAGTGTAAATGTTTGGTCACTGTTTATGTGGAAATGTCAGCTTTTTTGCAGTAGCACTTATAATTGGTCTTCAGTGTTAGGCTTTGAGTGAAAAGCGTATGGACCGTTTATGGGGATGTACATATATATAAAAAACATAAATATACATATAAAAATAAAAAACCTCAGAGTTGCAAGCACAGCAAAATTCTTGTCTAGCATGCACACGCACACACATTCAATTTAAAGGGACAGTTCACCCAAAAATAAAAAAAAATATTTCATAATTTTCTCACCCTCATGATGTTACAAACCTGTATAATTTTCTTTTTTTAGATGAACACGGAGGAAGATATTTTAAGGAATGTTTGTAACCAAACCATTCATGAGCCCCATTCACTTCATTCATTCATTCATTCATCTTCTACCGCTTATCCGAACTACCTCGGGTCACAGGGAGCCTGTGCCTATCTCAGGCGTCATCGGGCATCAAGGCAGGATACACCCTGGACGGCGTGTCAACCCATCGCAGGGCACACACACACTCACATTCACTCACGCAATCACACACTACGGACAATTTTTCCAGAGATGCCAATCAACCTACCATGCATGTCTTTGGACCGGGGGAGGAAACCGGAGTACCCGGAGGAAACCCCCGAGGCACGGGGAGAACATGCAAACTCCACACACACAAGGTGGAGGCGGGAATCGAACCCCCAACCCTGGAGGTGTGAGGCGAACGTGCTAACCACTAAGCCACCGTGACCCCCCCCCCCCCACACACACACCCCCCATTCACTTCTATAGTATTATTTTTTCCCACTATGGAAGTGAATGGGGCTCATGAATGGTTTGGTTACAAACAGTCCTCAAAATATCTACATGTGTGTTCATCAAAACAAAGAAATTTATACAGGTTTGTAACATCATGAGGGTGAGAAAAAGATAACAGAATTTTCATTTTTAGGTGAACTATCCCTTTAATTAATAAATTACACTCACTTCAATCATCTCTCTCTCTCTCTCTCTCTCTCTCTCTCTCTCTCTCTCTCTCCAATAGTTAATTCACTTCAAGGTTTGTGGGATTCAATAATTTACGTTTTTTGGTTGACGTGATTGTTGTTGTTATTCTGTTGTTAAAAAGGAAGGATCTAATTTAAGGATGTGTTCATGTCCCATTAAAAGGGAATACTTGTTCAAAAATGCCATTTGGTTTCAAAGTAACCATTGTACTTTTTTATATATACTTTTCCATGGTCTTCTGCCATGTTTGAGGCATCTTGAAACTTTTCATGCTTTTATGTTGGCCTTATTTCAGTTACATTTACATATTAGGCTTTGTAGTTTTGATTTTTATTCATTTTTAGATTTTTATTGTATTTACAACTCACCTGTATGTGGACACCTTTTAAAAATAAATGCATATAATCATTTTTGTTGCAAATAAAACTATCATAGTCCATAAATACTGTAGATTTAACTTTGTTTAATATTTACATTTAGTTAAATCATCAAACATATGTATGACTTGCCAGTGACTTGCTTGACTCAAGCTACGACTTGACTTGACTTGCTTGACATAAAGCAGTGACTTGACTTGACTTGACTTGACTTGACTTGAGTCTCACGAAAAATGACTCGGACTTGCTTGAGGCTTGAAGGTTAAGACTTGAGACTTACTTGTGACTTGCACATGTGTGACTTACTCCCACCTCTGCTATTTATATAGAACTCAGGCTTTAATTTAAGAACCAATTTGATTACTGACAAATCTTTTAATTTGGAGATTTTCCAAACCTTCTAAAGAATGGCATATTTAATACATTTCTACATAATAATAATAATAATAATAATAATAATAATAATAATAATAATAATAATAATAATAATAATAAATTTGCCACTGTAAAAAAATAAATACATAAACATATGTAGGCTTTTTAAATCTGTTGCAAGTAAGATTTTTTTTCTCAGGTACAAAAACCTTATTGCAAGATACATGCCAATGACTATTTTGTAACATGTCTAAAATATCACAATGTGTATTAATTAGTAACACTAATTAGCAGCAACAGCAACGGTGTACTATTTAGTACAGTGCTTTGTATTTTCCAATGTTTATGATTCTTATATATTACAACAGCCAACGCCTGCGTCAGTAGAAATTAGTGGCACCCAAGCAAAAGCAGATGCATCTGTAAAATTCAGTGGTACGAATGAATCAACTACGTCCAGTACGCCAGACAAAGACGCACCTAAACAAGTGGACACTCCAAGCATGTTTAATAAGATGTTTAAGAAGAAGAACGGGCCTGTTTCTCCTACATCTGAGGCAAACACTGCAGCTGAAGCACAGATCGTCCCTGCAGTACAGACCGAGAGCCAGAAGTCTGTAAGTACATCGCCTCATGATTGTTTCACATATTTCACTAATGTTTCTCGTAAATGTTAGAAAGTTAAAGAGCTTATATGAGCTCTATGGGATAAATTGCCTCCATTTTGTCCCTATTTATATAGAACTCAGGCTTTAATTTAAGAACCAATTTGATTACTGACAAATCTTTTAATTTGGAGATTTTCCAAACCTTCTAAAGAATGGCATATTTAATACATTTCTACATAATAATAATAATACTAATACTAATAATAATAATAATAATAATAATAATAATAATAATAATAATAAATTTGCCATTGTAAAAAAATAAATACATAAACATATGTAGGCTTTTTTAATCTGTTGCAAGTAAGATTTTTTTTTCTCAGGTACAAAAACCTTATTGCAAGCTACATGCCAATGACTATTTTGTAACATGTCTAAAATATCACAATGTGTATTAATTAGTAACACTAATTAGCAGCAACAGCAACGGTGTACTATTTAGTACAGTGCTTTGTATTTTCCAATGTTTATAATTCCTATATATTACAGCAGCCAACGCCTGCGTCAGTAGAAATTAGCGGCACCCAAGCAAAAGCAGATGCATCTGTAAAATTCAGTGGTACGAATGAATCAACTACATCCAGTACGCCAGCCAAAGACGCACCTAAACAAGTGGACACTCCAAGCATGTTTAATAAGATGTTCAAGAAGAAGACTGAGGCAAACACAGCAGCTGATGCACAGATTGTCCCTGCAGTACAGACCGAGAGCCAGAAGCCTGTAAGTACATCACCTCATGATTGTTTCACATATTTCACTAATGTTCCATATAAGTCTATAAATGTTTACATGATTTATTAAACATTAATGAAGGTTAGAGTTTGCAATTTCCCTCTCTGGTTGAAAGATGTTATTGAATGCTATTGAATTGCAGATGAATCATTTGTAACATGTCCCAAAGGACATAACGCAGTATCTCTAAATAGTAACATGACACTATTAATGTGCTGTTTTACATTACAGTGCAATGCATTTTTGCATGCAGCCTCAGGACATAATTATAGGTTTATATTTCTCTCTTCACAATTCATAAGTATTTTCCTTTTTATATTCTCAATATTACAGAAGCATTATAAAAATAGCAATTTTAGTGTGCATGTCAGTTTGGTTGCCAATGTTACTGAGCACCAGATCAAGAGTAAAGTAAATAAATAAAACTCCATGGATGCTTCTCAATCATAGCTCCATAGGCCTTGAATCATTATAAGTGTACACAAGTTCAGGCACTGATGCTAAGAACTAAGCGCTGGTTCACAACAAATTGGGACACTGATCATTCAATTCCCAGCAACATGACTACATACTTCATCACTGGCATTTATCAACAACCAGCAGGACTGGTATCTTTCTGACATTATTGTTTTTATCTTAATTATATTACGTTATGAAAAACTCTTTGATTGTTCTGTTACATGTCCTTTCATCGTTTCTAGCTGCTGGAAATTTTCAAATGATCAAACACCTAAAAGTCATTAGACTCAAACAAACCGTATATTTCCAACGTTAAATAAATTCATGATAGTAATCATTTGAGAGCTACAACAAGAAAAAGCTACTACAATTTTTATACAGAGTCAGGCTTCAGATAACAGGACTAGAGAGCTGAGACACACCCCATCAGTCCTGAGTGTCCTATAGTATAATCTATAATATCCAACGTATCTGGTGTATGATGTGCAAGGACAATTTTTCTGTCGTATACATATTGAAGCCCTGACATTTTATTTTATTTTTTTGTTCCTTATTTTTAAAAGACAACTTCTACACACTGAAGCTTTAATGTGAGTAAAGTGTGTGATCATTGCTATATGTAACAGGTTTAAAGAGTTAATCTAGCAAATCAAGGTCTAAAAGAAAAACACAAGCTTTAATCATTTTAATGATAATATGAAAGAATGAATCTCAGTTAATTACAGAAGCCAGTTGTAACATGTGGTAGTTATTATTACACCCCCAGAAAAAAAGGACTTTTAGACTTTTAAGCCAGTTTCTCAACACCAGTTCTGTTTTAGTGTTAAATCCGTGTCGATGTTTTTAATCTGCAAAAGGAAAATTGATCCAATGTCCTTCATTTCTCAGTGAAGCAACATCACCTGAGTGTGTAAATAAACAGCTGATTATGAGCTGGATACTGAAAGTCAAATCACAGAAAGTTCTAAGCTCTTCTTTAATCAAATTATTAATAGAAATAAATATTTTGGTTTAAAAAAAAAAGTCTTCCTTCGTGTTAAAACACATAAAAGTACAAATCACACGCTGATATAACAGGTTTCCGTGAGTGAAGCGAGAAAATATTATCTAATGCGCTAATATTTACACACACACACACACACACACACACACACACACACACACACACACACACATAGCGACACAACAGAGGGCTGGTGACTTCCGGCGCCTTGAGCGGTGACACGATTGTGGGCGTGTCCAGAGATGCAACAGTTAATCTTGTACAAATATGGTGCAGGGAAGACCGCAGTGCGCACGTGCACCGTGCAAAACACAACACGCTGGTTGTCCTTCATCTCGTGTGATATGGTGCTTAAACACACACTGGTGTGTTTTATACACAAATACCAAATGCCAGTGGCAAGAAAGTGTCATTTGTTGTCCAGTTTAATGCAGGTGATAAAGGTTATTACTATAGTAGGAACGCCTGGCACAATGATTAGGCTAATAAACAACGGGCTAATAAACAACAGCTAGCATGATAACTCACCATACAAACTAGCCGAATGCTAAAAATGCTAGCTGTGTTTATACAAAATGCCCTGATAATAAAACCAAACAACAGATAAATTACAGTGATATAATCAATCAGGTTGAACAATCAGGTTGTTTGCTCATCAGATTGTGAGGCACTACAGACTGCAATGTTAATCATTTTTCTATTATTATTTTTTCATTTTTTGAAACCTAGTAATAAAATATCAAGAGTCAGCAGTTCATAGTGCAGTTTTTGTCAACAGAAAACAGTCAGTTTTGATTATAACTGATGGTTTTTGAAACTATATATATATAGTTTCAAAAACCATCAGTTAGTGTATATTATATATATATATATATATATATATATATATATATATATATATATATATATATATATATATATATATTATAAACATGGTAAACCTTGCTTCTTTATTTATTTTTTATTTATTTCAATAAATGATTTTTTTTTCTTCAAATATTCAGATCCAAAAATCACAGTTTCTAGATGACCAGCATTCATTCATTTCCCATTGTAAATTGACAGAGGAATGTCCCAAAATGTTGACTATTTTATTATTGCATTTACATTAGATTTAATATGAATAAAAGTAATGTCAAGATTAAACAATAAACACTATTAAACTCATCAAGATTAAAACACATCTGTCTTAAAAATACATAGAAAATATAAATACAGTTATTCAGTAAAGTGTAAGAATAATATTACATGTAAGAATGCAATATTGTAATATTAGTCTATTCACCTGTAGTTCACAAGCAAATTTATTTGACTGTGAAGATGACGATTCGACGGCAGATCTCTAGTAATGGATAATTCTTAACGTGCACTGTTTCTATTGTGAGATTTAACAGCTTCCAAATATGTTTCCTGTAGGCCCGACACATATAAAATTATATGGTACTTTGATTTACTTGTTTGTTGCTCCCTCATTTTAAAAGGACACAGACATAGAAGAAAACATAGAAGAAGGTGAAGATGTATCTCTGCGATTGTCCCCTGACCCTGATTATGAAATTTTGTTAGCTGCAGAGAAATTGACTCTGCAGCTTACTGCCTCCGATCAGTCTTCAACCATGTCCGAAGATATTACGCAAAGAGCTTCACATGATAACACCGAAATAATGGTGGAAGGTGAGGATCTGAAAAATGAGACTGACTGTCCTGAGTACAATGAAGAGGAAACCTGGGTGATTATTGAAGATCCGGTGTGTGCAGGTGATTCAGAAGAATACACGCAGCTGCTCTGTCAGTTAAAGTCTGTGTGCATTCAGACTGTGGGAGACTTTTTCTGTAATCCTGTCAGCGTGAATATACATAGTAAGAGAAGATTCATTCAGATTACAATTGACATTTGCACGGAAAGTGAGACAAAAAGTAGGGATGAGGCTAGAGACATGGGCGTTGCTGACGTCAGACCGACAGCAGAGGACGAACAGCTCAAATCTGAAATCCCAGATGATGACAATGTGTGGATCAGCGTAAGTCTGACATCATCGATAAACACCTTTAGAAAAATGGAGATCCGTTGCATGGATGAACTCACTGCATGCAGCTGCAATGAACTAACATGTAATATTCTCATAAAGCTAATCTACAGTATATGGCTCACTCAAGAACATAATTCATTAGTATAGCTCCATGAACTTACCGAACCGACAAGAACTTAAAAAACATCTCAGCTGACTAGAAGCAATTCTTAAAAACAATGGTGTAAACCGTTTCACTCTAATTTATAGTAAGATGCTGTAAGGAAACCTCTTGATGGATACCACCTTGAAACTATCAGGAGCAACGTCAGGTTAATCCTAGCTCAATGGTTCGACGGCATTTTTTCACTGATAACTAACCAAATTAGCCTGAAGTTGAGATGAGCTTCCTTTGTGTTCCTTTGTACTGAGATCTTTTCAAAAGTCTAACAATGTACCATGAAGTCAACTCCCTACTTACTCATAACACTATACTAACTATATACGATACCATTTATGTTGGACGTTTGCAAGCAGTATAAGTTTGAATTGGAGTAGAAATTAAAATAATAATTATATACAGTAGCAACACTGGCAGGCATGGATCACATGGAACACAGGCCTTAAGTCCAGAACATTGCTGAATATCAATGAGTGAGGGGGAAAAAAGCAGCCATTAATGAAAGGGTGATTGTTGCCACAGCCCCGAGTAGGCAGAGGCATGGCTGGAATTGTGCAGTGTTTCAATGCACCGATTAACAGCTACTGCACATCAGCTGTAGGGCTGTAACGCGTTTGCAAGTGCTAATTCTCTATGTGTGTCTATAGGAGCCTACAGACATAAAGACAAGTACACAGGCTGAGAAAGTGCCACAGGGTGAAACTCCTAAAACTAGCACCACTGAGGTCACACAAGACACCAACCAACCTGAGCAGAGCAGCACCGAGGAAAAGTCAGTTATGAACTTTTTCAAAAAAACTTTTGTAAGTACATTTTATTCCATTCTACTCATTTTTAATCTAATGCAGTTAACAGTTATTTAATGCTGTAGAGTGAGTGAAATGCTTAAAGAGGAATATGACTGAGGAATGCCAGGAATTTATTATTCGATTTCATTTACTATTCGACTATTTTTATATGATTTGTTTCAATTAAGAACAGTAACCTTTTTAAGATTCTAATATGTAAAGGTTCATAATGGCTTCTATTTGTAATTGGCTCATGGATCAAATCTACTGAATGTAAGAGTACATTTTCAATAATCTTTCATTTTATATATATATATATATATATATATATATATATATATATATATATATATATATATATATATATAACTGACATTTATTTTATGATCTTATGTATGCCCATATTTATTTTTACATAGACATTCGTATTGCTGCACTAAAAAAACAAAAGATGTAAATGTAAACATAATGAAATAATAAGTGTAAGTGATAAATATGTATCAGTGCCTTGTACACTACACCCTCAATGAACTGCCTGCTGTGTTTCAGGAGATTTATCATTTCCTAACTGCCCTGAAGTTGATCTCTTACAAGACGTAAACTATTCTCTGGCACTGTGCTAAATCAAGCCTTTGAACATGTCAGAATGTGGCAGCCTTTTGTTTTGCTGCATAATGTGTGCTCACAAGAGAGGTCTGTGTATTTGGAAGTAAAGTGATGGGTTGTGATAAAGCATGGGCAGGCCTACGCCATCTCTAGAGGACAATGGCTGACTCAATATGAGAGGCCATGTTCACTGTGAGCACTGTCATGGAGCCCTTTGTGTGTTTGTGGTTCAAGTTTGTGAGGCTTGATGGTGAGACATCACGCTCTAAAAATACTGTTGTTTTTTTTTTGATAGGACTGTAACTCAGTTGTATAGAAATAGTCATCTAGTAATACTATCCTGCAGACCCCATTTGGAAACATTAAGTAGTAAGGAATTAAACACTTCTGCATGCTGTAACAGAAAATAATCAAGAACAAGGTTGTTGAAGTTGATTAGTTTTCAATAACAGCATGTCATTATTGCTTTTATTTGATGGCTTTTATCGAGTACATGAAAGCAGATATAGTCACTCAATCACCATTTCATACCATAAATATAAAAAGGCAAAACTATTAACTTGTAATGTTAATGAGAGACTAGAAATCACAATGTCTTCTGTCCTGAAAAAATTCCATGCTGGAAAACATTTACTAAGAGCTCACACCCAAGACTCATGCCCTTATTATAACCTTTATTTTACCAGGAAAGAAGCACATTGAGATTAAAAATCCCTTCCATAACAAAATGTTTTATCTGTTTATTATTGGGTTTATATTAAGTTTAGTACGCTGCAGCTGAAGTTGTTAAGTAAGTTATTTATATATATATATATATATATATATATATATATATATATATATATATATATATATATATATATATATATATATATTCTTTTTTTTTTCACAAGCTAAGCAACATCTTCTGACCAATCAGATTTGAGTATTCATCCTCGCTGTGATCTAAAGCAAAATATTTTGCATTCAAAGGTGACTTCAACCAAAACGACAAAAGAAGCGACGGCTAGTCCCGATGTCTCAAAAGACCAGGTAAACAGCTATTGATATCTCAATTGCATCATCTTCCAGCTTTCACATGGTTTCCAATACCACAATGTCTGATTGTAATTCAAAGATTAATCAAATATTTTCATTCAAATGTTTTTCTCCTCTTTTCCGATCGTAACCGTGACAGCTTTTTTGATTGTGTCTGATCTGATTCTCATTTGCGTGATTTTTTTCTTCACTGCTTAAAATATTGGCACTATTCATGTTCCTCACTTGCTTAGTCAGATCTCTGTTTCCTGACGTTCAATTGGTGGAAGGTAATAATGCATCGTGATAGATTGCGACTGTAAGAAAGCCATTTTGTTTCTTGTTAGTGGTTTATAGTAATCCCCAGCTGATTGATTAATCCTTTATTGGGTGAAAAAGAAATGTGAAGTTTTATGACTTGTCAGGCTGGAACTACTGTATGTGTTTGTCTTTTATCAACGACTCCTACTGTGTCAGGGCTTTCTACACTAGCAGCTGAATAAAAAGAAGAGCTTTCTGCAAACAATGCCTCCACATGCCTCACAGCGTGACATCCATCCAAAGCCCTGGGACAAAAAAGACTAACAGAAACATGCTGTATATTGTTTAAGTCTGTGTACATTTCCAAACAAACAAACAAAAAGTACTTGTAAAAAAAATACAGTTTGATGTGTCTCCTTTTTTTTCTACGTCCAGTCAAAGAAAGAAACTCCACCAGCTCCTGCTGCAAATGTAAGAAGCTCCTTCGGTAATACAACGTTAAACCTGGCACCGGGTTGAAAATTGTGTTTCAGTTCTCCAACTGTTTGTCTCATAAGGTACAGGAAGCAGCAAAGGTCCCCCCTCCTCCACCACCAGCACCACCCAAGATGGAGAGTAAAGCAGAGCCAGCTGTAAAGAAAGACGAAGCCCCACTCGTAGAAGTAGCAGCCACTGTGTCCAAAGAACAAGACACCCCAAGCAAGACCAAAACTAAAGACAGCCCATTCGGCAAACTCTTCCGTACAAAGGTAGGCATCTACCTGCTATATACAGAATATACTGGAAACATTTAAGCGGTAGTTTATGAGATGATTTGTATTTTGGACTCCAGAATTGCACATTGTAACAGAATGATGTGAATTTGAGGCATTGCTAGGCAAGATGGTGTCAAAAGGAGCCAGAGTGCCTGCCAAGACATCATCAGCGGTAAACAAGAGCAACATAGTTAACAGGACTTACCCATGCAGTGTTTTTTCCATTACTTATACCACTGGGTTAAATCACTTGCATCCTTTCACCTGCAAGTGTTTAGCAGCTGATCCTGAGAAAAAAGAACTTCTACTTATTACTTTGTATTATCAAGACTATTCCCAAGGTGCTGTTTTTTTTTTTACCTTGAATCGAAATGTAGACATTTGGTACTGCAATAATATTCCTATAGGCCTTTCATTCTCTAAACTGTGCCTTTACAACGTGAGGTAAAACATCACCCAAAAAAGATCAAGGATACACAGCTGAGCCAGAGCCATCACAATGACGTCATCCTGACAGCAGCCGTTACCTCATGTCATCATTGTCTGCCAACTAAACCATGAGCTTTGGTTTTTATTCGCTCCATCTCATCTCGCTTAATAACGACATCACGTTTATTGATACAGAGGCTTTGTATTTCAAACAGTGTTGTCAGTGTTCTTGTGAGATTGAAGGAAAGGCTTTGTGGCTGTTGTAGTTTTTTGCCCAGTTAACTAAATATCTGCTTGCCTACAGTCTGTGGTGACGGAGGAAGCAAAGCCAGTTGAGACGCAGGTAAATGAGTTCAGTACTGATTCACTATGATCGGCTGTCGACAATTTCTTGGGCTCCTTTTTGGGCTTTGATCTGACTATGGGTCTGTCTTCTTTAAGAAACTGCATCTGGCCTCTTTGATTCCAGGATACATTTAAAGACTCTTTGTTTTTAAATGTAATTTTAAACTTCACTGCTTCCTCTTGCAATACAACTGTTAATCTCACCCTCGTTGTTCCTCTTTCCTATCATCGTATTCATTTCCTTCCTCATAAATCATATTCAAGCTTTCTTCTGCTCCCTATTTAAGGTAGACGCATCCAAGACCAGCACCCTTGAGGCCGGCGCCAAAGCCGAACCTCCTCCAGCACCCAAACCAGAAGAAAAGAAAGCAGAGAAGAAACCCTCACCTTTTGCCAACTTGCTTAAACCAAAGGTAAATAATCTTGGAGGCACTTGAAACCTTGAGTAAAGCTTATCAAACATGTGGCATGACTAGTTGCATGAAGTAAAATATGACTTGTGTGAATTTGAGGTACTGCTAGGCCAAGTGAGCGCTAAGATCCATGCAGCTGCGTCGAGCGCCGCAGCCGGCATCTCCCTCGGTGCTGGAGGAGCGGTAAATTCACAGTGGCCATTTTTGTTTGTTAACACAAACGATTGAACTAAAAAAAAGAGCTGCTGTGGTCAGATTAACGCTTGAGTTTGATTTTATGATTCTTTCTTCTTTATTGCCAAACGCTTGAATTCGGCTCAGACATTACAACAGTTTAGTTGCATACCTGTTGTTAGTTGTTTAGTTGCATATCCTGTATCATAACACGCACCCAGACTACTTCTTGCCACTTTTTTCACTTTTTCTGACTTAACAATAATCTTGTCTGTGATGAAAAGCTATTTTCATAGCAATGCCTTTTCCTTGATGTTTTTTTAACCACGATAATTCCTTTTTGCTCTGTGCTTTGTGGTCTGTTAATCTTTTCAAACCTTTTGCATTGTAAGTGACATACTGTACGCCATGGTCTTTTGTAGCTTGTACACTACTGTGATATATCTGTTTATTTTTTTTTAAAGGCTACAGAGCCCAAGAAGGAAACTCCTGCAGCCACAACTGCACCTGCAGAGGCTGCACCAAGCACCAAGGCCAAAGAAGAACCCAAACCAGCTGCTCCTGCTGCTCCTGCTGCGGCCTCTCCAGACAACAAGTCGGTGGGGAGTACAGATAATTCTTCACCCAGCACTTCCCGCAAACAAGAGAAGAGGAACTCCATCCAACTGTTCTTTAAAACCTTGGTAAAGTAAAAAAAGAACCCTGAGTTAACGCAAACCCGGTGCAGTTGTTCACGTTGAAGGTCAGGTAGAAGTCAGGCATTGCATAACCAGTATATTCTTGACCATGTAAAAGGTCGATTAAGAGTTTTTCATCTTTACTTTATCTGATAGGAAACATTTGATTGAAGCATTCTACTTGTTCTACCTTTAAGACACCCTCTTAAGTCCTTTTGGAAGAGGAAGTCAAAAGGGACAAGTATTTTATATTGCGATATCCATATCAAAGTACTGCAATGTCTAATTTCATATAAAATTTGACCCTAAGCTATCGAAATAACATCTCTGACTTATGCATTGTTTAACTGTCTTATAACAACATCACTTTACTTAATAAAAGAATAAAACATGACCGAGTTTGCCGTTAGAGGAAAATAGTCATTTACAGTCACAATGTTTATTGAGTAAAGAATTATTCATCGTCCTTTTTTTTTTTTTTATTTCATTTAACGTTCCTTCCTCTGCCTTCAACAGATTCTTTTACCGACGTTAATGTTAAGCAAGCTGTTGCTATAGAAACAATAACATTAAAATGAGAGCATTATGGATTCTGATTTAATCATTCAACAGTGCTGTGGTAGAATTTAATATCATATTACTCCTTGTTAGCTTTCTTGACTGATTTATTATCTGATTGAGATGGGAGGAAAAAAACATTACATAGCATTTTTGGAAAGAAAATGATTCACTTCTTTTGACTCATTTCTTGTTTGACTTGGTTCAAATTGCTTGTCTGACCAACATTGACAAGCCCTAACCACTAGGTGACCTCATCTGGTAAAAATAAGTTTGTAAGCTCACACACTATTGTTAATACTCTTCCAAAAAAAGTCTGTATTCATCTACACATTGCTCCATGTTTTATGTGGTAGTGTTCTCTGAGAAGAAGAACATTATTCATATTTTAGTGCATTGTCAAAAAAAAAAGTTCATGTTGAGTAAAATGTAAAGTTTTCTCATCTCTATATTAAGTCAGTAATGAATGCACGATTGCTCAAACTGTACACTATAGGAAGTAAATATATTGCTCATAGTGCTAGCAGTGAGCTGCAGTGAGGACATGTTTGAGCTAGATACATAAAGGAAGCTTATTTAAATAAGAATCCAGTTGTCAGACAGGTTGCGATCAGTTGTGCTCAAGGCTGAGAAACTTAGCAAAAGAAAGTGTTAAAACTAAGTCACCGTCTGCTTGTACCTTTTGATTGTTTCTCAGGGTCAAAAACGCCACTCTGATGCCGGAGTGCAAACGGAGCCCGTGGCACCGGAGAAGGCCAAATAAAAACCTTGCTTTGGGTTCATTGTCTGCACAGAAAACACGTGTTGCTTGTACATAGGTATCCTTATCTGAATGTCCTGACCAGACACCAGGGATTAATTCCTATTTAATCTCCACTATAGAGGTGAACTGAGAACTAAAGTATCATAAACCTGGCCATTCCAATGATTCATTCCCATTGCCCAAGACGTCTTGGGTCGACCTTAAACATTACAAACATCACAAAACAAATTGTTTCAAAGGTTTGTGAGATGTATGTTGAAATGCTATAGAAAGGTTTAAGGCTTTGTATGTTTTGCAAGATTTTTAAAGATTGAGGAGAGCTAAGAAAGGGATTATGCAACATTACAATGACATGCTGTTCCTCTTAACAGGAACATTACAGGAACGTCAACCCTGCCTACACTGCCACTCTTAACTCCTCTATATCACATGCAGGATGTATTACAAACACGGTCTTGTTTCCAGCTTCTGTATTTTTTGGTTTGTTTCATTTTATTGGAAGATCTGATTTTTTTGCACAATGATTCTGTGCACAATAATCATTCATACGGCTGTAAAAACAATCTGCAAAGACTTATTCCTTTAAAGCATCTCATCGAAAACCTCCAGTGTCACTCACTCGTTGTTTGGTTAAAAATACTTAAAATGTTAACTCTTAATAAATTTAGACCCTTTACCCATTATAGCTAGTATTTCATGCTAACGCATATTTTACTTACGGGTTATCATGTGACACTATCGCATGCAGGCTTAATTATTAAATAGTTTAGTTATTAGCTTTTCAAAATGGACACGCCTTTGTTTTTTCTTCTGTTCTGTTACTACTAAAAACATATACGATCTGTAACCAAGCCTTGACTAACTATATATGGAATATATTGAAATAAGCACTCTGTTTATATTGGGGGGAAAAAAATCCATCTGGTTTCTCTTACTCTCTCATACCGAATTCTCACTAGCTTTAGATGGATCCAGTTTAATTACTTTCTGCGAAATGGAATCGAGTATGAGGATTTCCGGCTGCAAGAGAACCTGTCCCGATTTCACATGTTCAGAATTGAAAAATTTTTATTCTGAATTTCAGAGACACATGCTTTTTTTTTTTTTTTTTTTTTTTTTTTTTTGCTTGTAATCAACTAACGTTAAAAAAAAATGTATAATCTTTTGTTTCTGTCACTGTAATTATGCAATCTTTGTTAATAAAAATGTAAGGGTACAACATGGCAAAAAAAAAAACCCCAAACTTTTTTTTTCATACACATTCCATACACACAAATATATCAGATACATTTTTGTATTAATTTAGATATTCAGATCCTATAAAATTAAAAAAAGCACTTTGATTAAGGTTAAAGACGTATATTGTCAGTGTTATCAGCTGCAGCGTAATAAAGGGAGGGAGGCCATTGCAGGGGGGTGGCAGTCAGCCTGGAGGCCCCGTGTCAGTGTTAATGTGTGTCACAGCCAGAACTGCCTCAGAGCCCTCAGTCTGATAGAGAGAGAAGGAGGGAGAGAGGAAGGGAGAGGCTGAAAGCATCAGATTTCAAGACCCTAGGATTCCCAAGCCACTTTATGAATAATGGAACCTGTTATATTTCCAAATTAGTAGGAATTCCAACAAAAGTGGTTGACATCTCATGCAGGAACTCCATAATGGATCATGGTTTTCTATGAATCACATGAATTGTAGGATAACATGAATGAATAAATAGGAATAATAGGAATAGCTACATTTTCCTGGCTGGAATTTAACAGCCAATTAGTTGTGAATACAAATGGGCTGTGGGTCAAGCTACAGCAAACACACGAGTAAAAAAAAAGGTGTGTGTTTGCAATTTTCTCTTTGTTTTAGTCAATTCATTACAAATTTAGTCTAAAAGTGATCAAAAGGTGCGAATATAACTACGAAATCCGCAGCAATATACCTATTCATAATACAAGCTGTTCTACAGCATGATGTCTGAAAGCCTTAGACTCTCAAACCACATCCTGTTGAGATGAACTTCATTTAACCACAGTTATTTGCATAGAATTGTATTTTCTGTATACATTCAAACTAGCCCTTTTAGTATAGTTTGACATTTTAAGAATTTCTTTTCGTCTTTCTTTTTTCGGACCAGCGAAATCGTCCACAATGAGAAAGGACTCATCCGTCAAAGAAAGAGTCAGCATATGTCGCCAAGCCGAATGCTCATCCTAAGCCGGTATGCACAATGGCCGGGATAGTGAGATGGTCTGGCATTTTAGCTCAACAACATTTACCCCCCATTTGTCGTGTCACAGTGCATCCAACAGCAGCGTTTCCATTTCAAAAGCAGCCTGTTTGGGCTTGAGCAGATAGACTTCAGTGATAGATTTGCAGAACAAAGGAGTTGTTGGCCCCTAACCTGTCGCATTTGTTCTCAGGGTTCATTCTGCATGTTCTTATTACTAATTTCTCTGACCTTTTTTTTTTCTCTTTTAAATATCATCTCCACAGTAAGAATGAAATAAAAATGAATTGATAAAAAAAAAATAGAAACCCCCACATATATTAAATGAAGTTTAAACAACTAAAAATAAGGTTGTTTATTTCTCAGGAGTTGAGTTCGGTGTAATTATAGTTCTCAGTCTGTGCCATATGACAGTATATATGTATGTTTTGACACCTGGATTGCTATGTTGAGATACATGAGTACATAAGAACTGTTTGGGCTTTAAGTAACCTGGTGATTTTAGTCATACTAATAATTTCATTTCTCCCTCTTAATTAAAAGCTCTTTGTTTGCTTGTAAGAAAATAGATTTACTTATTAAGCTGTCTGCTTTATTTTTTAATAATAATAATAATAATAATAATAATAATAATAATAATAATAATAATAATTAGCAGACATTCCATTCCAAGCAGGCTATGGCAAGAGTCACAGGGAGAACAATGAAGTCAGCTGGTCCTGACACATCAAGACAAAACCAGACTTCACTCTCTCACACACACACACGCGCACTCCCATCTCTTAGGCAGCCATCACACACAAGCTAGTTGCTGAATATACACTCACACTCACACTACACAGTTTCATAGTTTCAGTAACACAGTGTTAAAGTGTTAAATGCGAAGTTTCACCAGTAAATGATTTAATGTAACCGAATAGAATAGAATAGAATAGAATAGAATAAAACAGGAAGGTCAGAGTTAAGCGTTTATATGGCAAGTTAAAATAAAGTGTTTATATTATATATTGACAGAGGAACTGTGTTTAATCAAGCAATACTTAGTGTACAGTGACTAACTTTATACAGCGCAAACGTAGCTACTGTACATATATATATATATATATATATATATATATATATATATATATATATATATATATATATATATATATATATATATATATATATATACACGTAACAGAATAGAGTAGAATGATTTATTCATTCACAAGTATACCTATTTCCACATACAAATGATCACTAGGTTTTTATTACATCTGAAGTATAACAAACACATTGTCTGATCTTTCTTTTATGTTTTCTTTTTTTTAATCTAATCAATCAAAAGAAATAAGAACACATTCTCTTCTGTTACATGCTTTTGTTACCTACCGATTCGAGCAGCTATTCAGGCTGATTTAATCCCCGAGGGAATCCACCCCCTCCCCTATGGCCCAACTGTGACAACTTCACGCTCGCTGAAAAGGACAATTCTGCTGCGCTGTCATGCTACAGTCACATTAAAACATGTAAAATGTCACAAGCACTTCACGAACATTTTGGCTTTCATTTGATGATTCTGCTTCAAAACAGAGATGGATCAGGCGACTACCACCAGAAGGACATTTTAGCTAATGTAATCACCAGAATGAACAAACACGCCATTCGTGTTGCTCACTTGTTTATCACAGTCTTTACAATAAATGCTTGAGAACTCCAAATGTATGCTGTACTTATAGGTAGCTGTGAAAAATAACATTTTCTTATGGACATTATAAACATTTTGGCTGATTACAAACACCCAAGTTTGATCTAGAACTTTTTTTGACTTTTTACAGTTACATGCTGCTTTTTTTTTTTTTTTACATCTACACATATCTTTTTCAGTCAGCTTTACCTCCCCACCAGAGATAATAACCCCATTCCAGATTACTAGCTGCTCACAGAGCTTTTGTGGTGCTGCAACAATAGCAAATGAGCAGGAGGCCTCGGCATGTCACATGTGGTGCCTTTGATTACCATTCTAGACTTGTTTGTATGACAGAAACTCAGGAAGAAGCAAGAATTCTCCAAAGGTAAATGGGATCCATACATTATTTGAAATGTGTCCTGTGTTCACATAATACAGAACAATCCCTGCAGCCAAAAAGTGACAAATAATAATAGGACGTAATAGGTTTTGTAACTTTTGTAACTCTTGGAACTTTTCCAGTTGTACTTGAAAAACTGAAATCTTAAATATTTGATCATAAACGTATTATTGACTCATAGACTCAAAGTACTTATTAATAAGCTCGTTTGTACTAAACGTTTATAAGAAAAAAGTACAAGGTAAAGAGTGTATTATGAAAATTGTAATTGTATGTATTCTATGTACTTATCTATATATAAATCATTGACATGCTGATAAACTATTACCACACCTGTATGATTCAATGCCATTAAAAACATCACTTCAGGCTTTAGGAATTTTAGCTTAAGTTTAGGAAAACTCCTACACACATATTTGTGTATACGGGACATTTCATGGATTCTGAATCGTCTTTTACGAGCTTAAGCAAATGAACTTTTGCTTGAGAGCCTTAGGTTTGTTTTGCCCTCATTAAACATAGCACTCAGGCCACTCAGCCACTTAGCTCATCGAAGGTGTTTGGTCAAATGCTGACTAACATGTTGATGTGGATTTGTTCAACTTATCTCCTCCCCAGCAGCTGCGGCCACTGCTTAAGTGCTCCCTCTTTCTTCTGAGAAAAGACAGTAGCAAGCCATGAGCTTCTAAAAAAAAAAAAAATAGCAACAACACAGCGTTTACTCAGTCTGCACATTCTTCAATGGAATTACTGTAGCAAGCAATGAATAGCAGGTTTTGATTTGGTAACAGACATTTCTAGTTCTCATCAAAGAGACTATATAACCCAGCATAAAGGGGTATTTGTCGTGGTAGTAAGACGTTAAGACAAAGTAAATCCTTTGCTTTACATACTTCCTCTTTCTTCTAAGTTAATGATATTCACTATAGTGCACTTATTGTCATCTGCTATCTCATTTCTTTGTATGTTTCTCCTCTGTATTTTATTATGAACTGTAAAAAAAAACAAACAGATGAATTGTTAAATAGAAGTTTTACATGATTATTATTCCTTTTTTTTTTTTTACACCATTACATAATTTTTAGTTTCTTAGTCATCCGTTAATTTCTTTCATGCTGCTTTCCTCATATAAAGGAAGCACCTGTGTAAAAAAAGAGAAACTGTTATATCACTAAGGATATAAAGTAGAAAGATGATCCATTCATTTTTTTTCTCAAGCTGATATCTTCATATAAAGGAAGCACCAGAACAGCAACTGACAAAACATCAGATTGCTGAAGATACGATGGATAAATATAAAGAACGTCTTTGTCAAATACTTTACATAGATAATTGACACAAATAATAAAATCTGTTTAGTTTAGAGTAGCAGGTATGTTTTGAAGAAGTGGAAGGAAATGAGAAGGCCTGGATGACAAGGGGAGAACATGCACATAGACTCCATACAGACAGTAACCCGAGCTCAGGACCAGACTGGGGACTCTGGACATGTGAGGCACAATGCTTCCCAATGCCCCACCATGCAGATGGTGACACAACATTGAAGATATCAATAAAGATATAGTTTATACAGATGAAGCACAGTTTTGAGTATTTTTTTAGATCATCCATACAAATAATAAAAGTTGTATATCTATATGGCAAGAAATAAAAATAAAGCTAAGAGGAACTTCTAAATGAGAAACGACATGGTTTGTAGTTTCTGTATTTTTTTCCATGCTGTTTCGCTCATGTAAAGGAAGTAATCTGCTTTAGTAAATGAAAGACTTCCTTCACTAAAGACATAAAGATTAAAGATTAAGAATAACTTCAGATAGATGAAATGTTAACATATAACATATAAAAACACACAAGCAGCTAACAAACAAATAATCGATGGCTAGCATTAGCTACTTAATGGACCTCAGCGTAAGACGAAAAATATAAATCCCATTTTAATAGCCGTGAGCTGTCCTTAAAGAACAATAGTCAAATGAAGAAGGTCTTTAGGGAGATTCCAAAAACTCTTCATCTCATACTCCATGGGGGTGGAAGTGTGGGGGAAGGTTGTGTGTACGTTCATTTACATGCATATAATATTAAGAGGCAATGCAAGGTGATACGGGCCACAGATTGTCAGGTCAACTCTTTTTTTTCTCCCCCAACAGATTCAACATCACACTGCTGTGTTACATGTTAAAGGACAGCTAGGTTTGTAGGTTAAGTTGTACCTCTGCAGTGTAAGCTGCAAACCACAGCCTACTACAGCACCCAGAGAGGGGGTTGGGGTTATGGTTAAAATCAATATTGCCTGTGCTTTTTTGTTCTCATTGCTTAGTGGTGCAATTGTATCCAAAAGTTTCAGGTCTTTTGCCCGAGGTTCTACTCTGGACTCATTTTATTTATCTTCCATGTGAAGTATACACAGAGATTACGTACAAAATCCGAACAAAAAAGACGCATTCTCGGTGTGAAACGTCAAGGCGACGTCAACGCATAAGGAGGTTTTATGTAAGGAAAATAAACATGTAAACAATTATGTGAACAGGTTAAAGTTGTTGTACATGAAAAATCCTTACTAATTCTCTCCAATATGGTACAATAGTAGTCGTTATGAAACCTGAAACTAGCTGTACTAGTGTAACATTTAAAAAATGGCAAGAAAAACATTATCTAATTATCTAATATATATATATATGTATATGTAAAGAAAGCACAGAACTGCATTGCATTGGTTGACTCAAAGCTGTTATTACCTCGGGGTTTCCCCCCCTCCCCCAACCCCACATGGTGTGTGTGTAGCATTATTGAGTAGTGCACAAGACATGTTAGTCCCTGCTCTTTTGCTAACAACAGTTTCCTGCCTTTTTTTTCACTTTTTCTCCAAGTTCGACCTACGTGCCATGATATGATTAACATCAGTTATATATAGCTATATTTCTAATGTATAGAAATGCTGTCAATTTCATTAGGATCTGTATCATACTGCATTCTGAAATCTCACAGGATATGGCGTGGTTCAATTCAACAATCACAGAATCACAGAGCCACATGAACTTGTGGAACTATTTAGGTCAGCATTATGAAATACAAAAGTAGATGTTAAGCCTGCATTTCTGTCCCAGTAGAGTACAAATAAAACGTGTTAAAAAAAAATCTGCCAAACACCAGCTTCCTCTTATTCTTTAAATTGACTAAAATGTCTTGGTGGATATCAGATAGATGCTGATACATCTACAACTTTATTAAAACATCCTATAAACACGATCGAGTTGATATAGCACATATATGTGTGTATATATATATATATATATATAAGCTAAGTAGATTTGATTAAAGAATAGTTTTAGGACCACGTGACTTTTAGGTGCCCTCTATGTGAGCGCGCCGCCGTCGTGACGTCTACGGAGTGACTCGGGAGCGCGCTTCTGAATGCAACAGCTGCATAGTGAGCGAGATTTTGCAAACATTGAAAGCGAGCTTTTTTTTTTTTGGCCACCGAACAATTGGCTAACGCAGCCACTGAAAATACAACTTATTATCCGGATAAGTTATCTGACATGATTGTCGTTATGTATATATTCAAATAACTCGATTTAATAGATTGAGAATACCTGAAGAGTCGGGCATATTGATAGGTATTTGGTGAGTTCCCTATTTTGCTTTTTCTGTAGCTATTAAGTTGGACTTCTTGGCTAACGTTAGCCATTTTTGTGTGTGTGTGTGTGTGTTAACGATATCATACTAATGTTAACGTGTTTTAACTGACTCGCTTAGCAGGTTCGGTTAGTTTGTCGATAATGTCGGATAATATAGGAAGTAGTAAAGTGATAGGAAACTTAATCTTTAGAAAGTTAAGGCAGGAACTGTATAGTAGACAAGCTGATGCTCTAAACCCAGAAGGAGTCGTGAATTGAAACAAACCCTGTGACTAAATTCGTATGCTAGGTTTCTTCTGCTAATTTCCACCTGAACTTTTGTTTTCTCAACAAATTTCCTATTTTATCGGTTACTTAACCCATACCGAATAATACAAATATCACAGACGTCTAAACACAAATGATTCAATAAAGGATGAGTTTTGTGCAACATAAATTATGGAACTATAGAAAAGCAAAAAGCTGTAATATATTTTTTTTTTTGGAAGGTAAACTAGAATAACAAGATTCCAAAGTATAAAGTTGATTATAATCTAGTATAATCTATTATAATCTAGTGTAATAGTGTATATATTGCTAAAAAAAAATAATGGATTCCTTCTTATTATCATATATATTTTTGCTAGTAGTGAAGTAGCTCGTTGTTCTTAACTACCTGTAATTTAGCTTTTATAAACATGTCATGTGGTCGATTATAAACAGAAATACGGATTGTATATGGACCAATATGTTGTTCTGCAAATACATTAAAACACATTGGAGAGTTAGTTGCTGATCAGGTTTAAGATGATCACGTGTCAGGAAATTATGGCCCCAAATGCTTCCATGACTTGATTCGAGCCTTTAACATGATGTGAGTTTGGGTGGTTACAAGACTAATATACACATGTCTATTCATTTCCCCTTCATTTTTCCCTTTTTTATTTAGCGTGCGTTTGTTTTTGTTTGTTTGTTTGTTCTTAATCTTCCAAACCGTTAAACCTACACGTTTATAGCCGCTTTCTTTTTAAAAAAAAACGTGTATAAATGATGCGAAAGTCATCAGTCGAGAGTTTAATAAGGATTTTTGATTCGCACCAGTTTTACGACACCGGCACGTTTTAACGTCGGGAGAAGAACTGCAAATAGTTAGTTAGTCTAGTGACTTTTATTTAATGAAATCTAACCAGTAAATGGCGCACTGATCAAGTTAAACCCGATGGAGGTGTACACGTATTGTGTATAGTGTGTGATTTGTGTGCACACCTCATTCTTTACGCACACAATAACAGCACGATAGAGAAACAGCCATAACGTGTGCAAGTTACAAATCCGCCTCTTTTAACCTTTTCACTATTTCTTAAAATCTCGAATGTTAGCATCGATGAATTTGGGTTCTTTTGTTTCTCCTTTTGTTCCTTTTTTTTTTTTTTTTTTTTCTAATTCCTGATTCTTTCTTATTCTAATTCTGATTCTTTTCTTTTGGCCGCATGGTTAAGGTCCTGACAAAAGAGCGAGCAAAAAGCAACAGCTGGTGCTTTGCTCATTTTATTTACTAAGTCATGCGAGTTTATTTCGCAACAGATGAAGGTGTGTGTTTGCGTGTTCTGAGCAGCGATTAGACTAATAATAATTTCCACAGCTTTATAAAACACATGGGCTTTTGACAGACACCTTTCTGGAGTTGAAGTTCAACAAGTGATCAATGCACAGTGTCGCCTGTTTCTCTTCTGCTGGTTGCAGTGCGTTATAGCAGGATGGAATGGATGAATGAATGGACGAAGAATAATGTATAGAGTTTAATTAATGCATGTTGTAGCTAGGACCTGTTTAGCACGTACAGATTGAACGACGAGCACAAAAAGAAAGAGAACTCATTTCCTCCCCACACTATAGTTCTATAACTTTTTAGAAAAGCGTTACTTTTCATCACTGGCACAGATACAGCGAGCTTCTCTACTCCGTCACCGTGTTGTCATTAATGAATACTTTTTTGTATTAATTAATGACAAATCCGACACGTCGAAAGTCCAAGAACGCAGCATAGCTGTCCGTCACAGCTGAGCTGAGTCACAGAAGAAACTCAGCTCGGATAGTTCTCGGTCTACAAGCTAACAATGGTGACGCGATGAAGCTGATGCCGTTATTATCATGCAAGTTTAGATCTTTGGAATCTTATCTGTTTGAGCGTACCTGTTAGGAGACAGGAGAGTTGGAGAGATGAATGGATTAAAGCGCTGCTGCTCTCTGTGTTTAGGTAGAGATGGCTTAATCATCAGAGAGAGATATTATTCAAAGTAGTTATGGGTAATGTGTTTTCACGATTTTGTGATTTCAGAAATTAACACAAATTCATGCACACACGTTTGATACGGCACTATGGTAAAAGTTTAAATGAAGTGTGTGTCTGCGTGTGTGTCTGCGTGTGTGTCTGCGTGTGTGTCTGCGTGTGTGTCTGCGTGTGTGTCTGCGTGTGTGTCTGCGTGTGCAATGCACAGATTGATTGGTAGTACAGTAGCAAGTGTTTCAATATAATGTTATACCTTTTAGTAGAATTATATTTTTATTTAGTAAACACAGACGGGCAAAGTTACAAGTACTAGTGCTGTATACAAAATAATCATCATTCTTGGAACACCACTAACTGTAATGATTGATTTTTAATTCATTCTAGGGAAGGTTTTACCTTTAGTTGTTTTGATGGTTGCATTCTGGTGCTGAAAAGAGATTTTAGGGCATTTTTGATTTTGGATCACATTATTTGCAGATGTGAAAGATTCCTGAAATGCCGTATACTAACTATTCTTTTCACTTAGATTGTTTTAAGTAAACAGGGCCATGATTTTAAATAGGCTAAACATCTGCAAGCTTGTTTCGATTCCAAGTTGGTTGCTAGAGATTATGCAGGCTGGAAGCATTTTTCCTGCTCCATGTGTATGAGTTTGTAATGAGGAAGGCTGCACTTGGCTGACTGATTCAAATCAAGATGATTTAAAAAGAAAAAAAACTTTTCATATCGTGTTTATAACCTTCTGGGAAGTGTCTGAATTTTGTTGGTCGTTACATGCCACTTATTGAGTGTATTTTGGTGAATAATTTTGCTGAGGATTCTTTTTTAAAGTTGCGGATCATGTTGTTCGGCCAAGGACACGCCTGACATTCTCTTTGCTCTTGCTTTCATTTCAGGTTTTGCCTGCCAGGACATAATTCCTTTGTGTGAATCACAAGATATCTGAAGAGATTTTACGTGTAAATACCTCTGGTGACAAGCCCTAACTCTTTTGTGTGGTACAATCATGAAACTAGCTGAGGATCCCCTTTTTTGGAAGTTCGCCTGAAATCAGGATTTGCACATCTGGGTCTTCCAAGAATTGCATTACATGAGAGCGCTTTGCAGAGCCTCTGGCCTCAGTACATATTTTGTGAAGGTGTTGAGTAAGGATTGTCATTGCCATGCCGACACACCCATTGATTCCACATGTGGAGAGTCCTGACGGGCTGGGCCATGACATCCTCAACCACAGCAGTGCCACTATGCCCAGCTCTGGCTCCAGCTCCAGTATAACAGCCCACATGAGCCTGGCTGAGAAGGTTGAAATGCAGCTGGCGGTGCCGGTGCCAGGCAGCTCACCTCTGGCCTGCATGTTCTGTGAGGAGACGTTCGAGCACGAGGATGAGCTCGGGCCACACCTTCACTCCCAGCACCCCACCACATTTCACGCTCCTGCCGTGCTTCGCGTGGAGGCAGAGTTCTTAACACCCAGCGAAAGGATTTGCTCCAAAGCATGCCAGAATGAGCCGAACGAGGAGCTAAGCTGTGATGTGTGTGGCCAAGCCACCGAAAATATCACTGCACTCGAGGCTCACATGCGGAAACACAAGGACTCCTTCATTTACTCCTGTGGCCTGTGTGGTAGGCGCTTCAAGGAACCCTGGTTCCTCAAGAATCACATGAGGACCCATGGCAAATCCAAATCCACCAAGGGCCAGGACGCAGAGGTGCCAGTCACCATCAACGGCGTCGTCCAAGATCGACCAGCATCGCCTGTGATAACAACTTACAAAATGTGCATGGTCTGCGGATTTTTCTTCCTCAACAAGGATGTGCTTGCAGAGCACAGCAAAGTGCACAACCGAGAGCCAGAAGCAGAGGAAAAAGTGTGCGATAAAAGCCAGCTGAATCCCGAGGTGCCGGTCTCTCAGGAATGCTTTCTTCAGTGCTTCAATTTGCAGAGAAAATCTGAGAACTCTGAGCAAAAATGCCAACCTGGCCGTTGGATCTCACAGCTGGACCCGTTCAATACTTACCAGGCCTGGCAGTTGGCGACCAAAGGCAAGATTGCCGCAGGTCCGAACCTGAGCAAAGAGCTCAATCCTGACTCCAATTCTGACAACGAGGAGTCAGGTTCAGATAAAGAGGAGCTAGGTTCTATTTGGGACTCTAGTGGTGGAGATAAACTGGTAAGGCGAGGCCTGAGGAATGAGCTGAAGGCCAAACTCGGAGGTGGCGATCTGGCAGAGCAGAAGAGTCTGAGTCTGCGCAAAGATAAGCCCACAGACTGCGAGGAGTGCGGCAAAACATTCAGAACCTACCATCAGCTGGTTCTGCACTCTAGAGTTCACAAGAGAGACAGAGGAGGAGCCGAGAGCCCCACCACACCAGTAGAAGGGAGGACACCGAGCGTCAGCTCTGCCGGGAGTCCGTCACTGGATCGAGCGGAAGATGGCTCTGAGGACGGCTATGAAGAAGGGGTGCATGTTGAACCTTTTCAGTCAGGTATTCTCTCCAATGCTTTTTCAACCAGACACATTTATGCATGAAGTTAAGTATTAGTTAGTATTAGTACGTTAGATATTGTATGTATAAAAATAAAATAAATAAAAAAGGTATCTTAAGGGTTAGATGTGGCATCACTGACATCCTGCATGAACTTTTGTGAATGCACCACAGTCGCAGTAGCTTGGGTGTGGCTTTCTATCTGGGTTTTTGTGTGATTCAGTGTATGTGAGTCAAACAGATAAAGAATAGATATAATAAGTAGACCCAGTATAGCTTGTTTCTTTTAAAATAGAGTTTTGTAAGGAATAACTTCTGAATAAAAAGGGCTTTACATGATGATAATTTTGCCATCGATTTGTTGTTCTAAAGCATGGCTTCTGAATACTTGAAATAGTCTCCTCATTCTGTCAGCTGTACTGAGGAATCTCTTTAAATAATTACACCTATACAAGTGCACATCTAGCATGAAACGACATTAAAAACGAACGCCCACACACTTCAGTGGTGATTCAGTTTGACTTTTAAGGACTTGTAATTGTCAATTTGGTAAAGTTCATGAATGTGGTGTTTCAAAAGTGTGATGAGGCTTGCGCATGACTCTTATGTTTTAAGGTAACGTTCTCTCATACCTGCCGTGATATGACTGGGGCAAAAAGTCGTTCTGAACAACACCCTCTTCTGGTTGTTTTTAAAACTCAGATACTCAGATATTGTTTTTTATTTGGAATGAACTGTTTATTATTTCTGCTATGCCTCTGTTTGAGGAAATAGGCCTGTATTTATTTATTTATTTATTTATTTGTTTTATTGTTGATGTATGCAGACAAAATTGAAGAAGGCTCACACAAAATGAAACTAAAAATCCTTGCGCCAAGGAAGTGTTGTTACTGTGGCAAGACCTTCCGCTCCAACTATTACCTCAATATTCATCTCAGGACACACACAGGTATGGAATGTAAACTAGATTTATTTTCTACATCTTGTTAGCCTTCCTAATGGCAGTTTTATTTTTTATTTGTAAATTTAGTTTTTTATTATTGTTTTTTTAAATTGTACACAATTTTTATTGTACACACGTTTGCTGGTAAATACACTGCTTACCATTTGGAAGGGATGTTTTAGTGTATCTTGTACACTGACCAAACATATCTCTGGCATATCTTAGGGTGTGTCGCATTTTAGGATTGCAACAAACTGCAAAATAAAAAAAACTAGTCGCTTCAGTTAAAGGTGCCCTTTACGTTTCTTCCTCGTGTCATCTTCAGGTGTTTTTCCTTCCCATTGTTGCCTCACTCTTGCTCGTTCAGGGATAAATATACATTTCATTTTAAACTCTTGTCATGTTTTTATTCTGGATTTTATTCTGGCACTCACTCATTCACTGCACTCACTACACTCACTCACTCCAATCACTGCACTCACTCACTCCATGCACTCACTCACTCATGCACTGCACTCACTCACTCATGCACTGCACTCACTCACTCATGCACTGCACTCACTCACTCATGCACTGCACTCACTCACTCATGCACTGCACTCACTCACTCATGCACTGCACTCACTCACTCATGCACTGCACTCACTCACTCATGCACTGCACTCACTCACTCATGCACTGCACTCACTCACTCATGCACTGCACTCACTCACTCATGCACTGCACTCACTCACTCATGCACTGCACTCACTCACTCATGCACTGCACTCACTCACTCATGCACTGCACTCACTCACTCATGCACTGCACTCGCTCCATTCTCTCACTCACTCACTCACTGTAGATTCAGTTTTCTTATTTTGAACTACTACAGCGCAGCAGCTTGATACGGTGTGCCGTAATTGCTAATTCCTCTTCTCACTGCCTCTTTTTTTCCAGGTGAAAAACCTTACAAGTGTGAATACTGTGACTATGCTGCAGCTCAGAAGACCTCTCTGAGGTATCACCTGGACCGACGTCACAAAGACAAGCCTTTTACCGAGATCCCCAACATTCCAGTGACTGCACCTCCTGCTAACGGCGCCAAGGGTCACGAGTCTCCTAACAACATGGATGACAAGCCGGCCTCCAAGCCAGCTAAACAATGGCCCGCCCCCAGCGTTGTGTGCGCAAGCGTCAAACATGAAGCAGTCCCCAGGCGAGCAGCTATTCCCATCTCCAGCCCTGTCACGTGCATCAAAGAGGAGTGTGGCAACATGGCCGCCACGACTCCTTACACTCCTCCCAATGAGCCGCACACGATCGCCGCTTTCCCAATCAACCTGAAGGCAGAGGGGAAAGAAGCCTCTGAGGCACCAATAAACCTCTCCCTCAAAGCATCTCTGTCTTTATCTGCTACCTCTATACCTAGAAATATGTTACTGACCAACACCTGCACTTCCTGTCCATATGAAACCCTCTATCCTGAAGTCTTGCTCATGCACAGGAAGCTTTTACATAAGGAGAAGTCTGATGCTAAAAAGAATTCGTACCGGCCCCCGCTGAAGCTCAAGCGCTATACCGGGTGTCCCCCAGCGCTCGAAGGAAAAGACGTGGCCCCGTTAGCCAACATCGATCGAAAGCATCCTCGCCGGACCAAATCCCCAACACCGCAACCTGGAAAATCTTCCAGACCTACTCCGAACACGCACAGGTATTGAATCTAATGAATAAATTTTTCACATGATTGCTTCTAGGTTTGTATGATTCATCATATTTTTATCATCACAATACACATGTTGTGAAGAGCTTAAAAGAACCGAAAGGAACAACCAGAGAGGAGCGAGACTACATGAGAGGGAATTGGAAGCAAAACTCAGCCACAACTGTGGTTGCACATCTGCCCTACATAGGGTGTATAACACCACTGTTTTATAGTCATATTTATATGTGTAGAAAACATCATGTAAATAAATTAAGAGAGTAAAATCTGTACCACATCTCCAACAAAAATCTGAACTGCATTTCTACCTGAATTATGTGTGGACATCTGTAGCATATATCTTGAGGTCGATTGCTGCTTCACTTGTGCATGAATTTAGAAATTGACTCTAGGTAGTATAGTATCATTCGACACTCATTAAACAATCCGGCTTTGTGGATCAAATGGTTCTATTCCAGACAGATATAGAGCACTAGCATTAAACGCTTTTTCCTGTAATGGTTAGTGTTTGAACCTCATATGTAGCCCTCAGTCCTATCAGTTGTTGCTTTATGTCTCGCTTTTAGATTAGTTTAATATCATTTTAATGTAAGATCATATTTACAATCTGTTAGGTTTGTAGTTGAATGCTGTAGTAGTTCAACAATGGTTCACACGTTACTGCTCAAGTATAAACCAGTACTTCGGCTTCCACCATAAGGGGTTTCAAGTACACATCCTTTCCCTTCTTTTACATGTCCAAACTCTTGTTTATTGTTATGACACAATTCTGTTCCTGACTTTTATTGTGACAGGTCTCTACCAGGGGTTGGTACAAAGAAAGCAGAGATTTCAAAAGTGTCCCCTGCAAAAGAGACCTGGACAGAGAAGCAGAAGGCAAGCCAGAGGTTCAGGTCTGCTGAATCTGTTATAAGTGTCCAAACCAGGTTTCCAGAATCATTGGCTGAACCCAACAGGAAACAGGCGGTCTCGCAGAAGCCTGCTCCTGTTACAAATGGCGTCCTGTGGCCCTCAGAAGCAAACCGGCTGTGCCTGTCTGATCGATTCAGGAACCTGGCGCAAACAGACTTTGGTGAACCCTCCAGCAAGAGACCGAGACCCCCTGAGCCTCTACAGGGTACAGGGAGGATTGCAGAGCTGTCCTCGGACAGGAATGTGAAAAACTACCTGCCCTTGTCTTCCACTCGCGTGGCACCCTCAGGTTCAGGGAGTAGTATGGACGCTGACTGGAATGTAATCAACCTGCTGGGCACGTACACGCACAACGAACTGGCATTGCTGTACCAACCTGCTATCCCAGGCTCCAGCCATGCTGTAACTGGAAATTCACCCACTGCTGGTAAGCAAATACGTGAAGCAACCATGACCCTATACAGTGATTTGGAGTAATATTCTCTTGTGGAAAGCTGTACTCAGTATTTTTGTCTGTTGAAGCCTTTATTGTTAAATAATTCCAGTTAGTCTTATGTTTTAGGATTTCAGGCTTGACGTAAAATTGATGATAATATGATATCTTTGTGTGTTAGACATAGATGCATACAAACAGAAAAGATATTGGTTTTGTTTATAAACACTAAAAACACTGTTTTTGTCATAAGCAGCTGATTTAAAGCCTATAATAAATTAAGTTTAAGGTAAATAACGGAGTACAAATTTGGTATAGTGTACACTTTAATGCGAGGAAAACGTTGCATATTTATTCCTTCATATTTCTTGGTTCTCTCTTATAACCAGGTGATGCAACTTGTTTCCTATAAGAAACAATAGAGGATTTTGCATCTTAGCAGCTTTTAAGCAGAATACAGCCTTGAGGGCAGTAAAGAGGCATCCGTATGGATCAGGGGGATGTTTAGTCTTTATAGCCTTATACTCTGTTAATTATAATTGCCCATTACAATCAGCAATTGATTGTAATGGGCACAACAACCTTTATATTAATGACCGTCTTTTATGTGTCTGTATCTGTAGGGAGCCGGGCTCGGTCCTTCTCACCTTACCCCTCAAACATCTTTCAGCGGAGAAGCCACCCCAACCCACCTGACACCACCTCTTAGAACATGGTAAATGTTTCACGTTTGCCGTGTAGCTCAACGCCAGTACGTTATTCAGAACGAGCAGACAGTGTGTTATACCCATTCCATTAGGAGGTGCACTTTTTAGGTTTTTTTTTTTAAAGCTTGCCCATATAGGAGGAGATTTGTTTATTTATTTTTTACTTTCAAAGCAAGAATGCTCTTGTTTATGAGGCTCAGCCTGATGCGTTCATTCATCCTTAGTCACTGCCTGGTCAGGGTAGTTTAAATTAGGCTACTGCTTTGGATCTCTTTTGAGGAAATTGATCCAGTTAAATTTGTTAGAAAATATCTCATGCAGGTAGAAATATTATTATTATTATTATTATTGTTATTAGTGTGTGCAAGTGGGATTAAGAACAGACATGAAGTGACTGATATGCTGGTGTGTCTATGTCTGGGGTATTTTTTAGTGCTTATCAGTATTGCCAAGGAAGTCATGTTAAAATCCAAATACTGATATAAATGTTTGGAGCACTAAACAGAGCCATGGTGTAGATGCGTTACACCCATATTTTACTGGTAGATGTGTCCTAATGTGTGAGATTTTGCTCAGGATTATTTCAGATGAATGCTTTTTCACATGCTTTTTATTTTTTCTTTAGGTTTGAACTATTTGGAGGATCCATGACTGGAAAGAAAAGTTTACTCCTGACACTACTTCTAGAGCCAGACATGCGACCAAGATGTGATATTAATGCTGCGTGGGGGTTTCGTCTCTTTATCTCGACCTTGGCTACGAAGCAGAATGAACTCAGAACTGGGCCTTGAACAGTGTTACACATCATAACGTTCCAGTATATCAACAGCATACCGATGCGGTATTGCACTTAACGCAAAACACAACATATCATGCACTCCTATTCACTGTAAGTTTGACATGTTCCTAAATCAAATGCTCGTGGGGCAGAGCTTTGGTTTGCCCCTCAATATTACATCTAATAAGTGCCTCTTCTACTTGATCTAAATGCTGTTACACAAAGGTAAGATAGACCAAATAAACTTGACCCACGTTCACTTCAGAGATATAAACTATTTTGTAAATGTTACGACATTTCTATTAAGGCTGTGCTGAAAAAGGGTTGACTTTATGCCATGCAGCTTTTGGCGGTTTTTGATATTGCAATTTAAAAACGTTTCAGTTTCCCCCATTTGTGAAAAATGAAAGCTGCTGTTTTTTTTTTTTTTTTGGTGTTAATTTTCTGTCTAAAAACTGAGACACACAAAATAACGGTGACGTACTGTGTACTTTCTTTGCTCCGAGTCTCTCACTGTGACGCACGGACACGGCATCCTCAGGTCTGACGAACGACAGAACTGTGATCAAACTCTCTGTGAGGGATTCCCTTGGGTTGAAGTTAGTTTTCACACACTTTTGATTTATTTCCTATCTTTTTTTTTTTTTTTGGTCAAGGATATATATTTATTTTTCTTGCGAATGTCCAGCTCTGTCTGGTTTGTAGTCATTTGTGTGTGGAAAAGATTACGGCATTTGTTTCGCTACTTCGTTCTCAGAGCCTGCCATTGCAGCTTATTTACTGTGACCAACTTGTTATGCTCTGCTTTACAAAAACTACCTTGTTCACCTACCCTACAGTTACGTTGTTTCCTAGCACAGGAATGTTAATTTATTTGCTGATATTTAGTGACCATCGATGAACTTGAAATCTTTTTTTCTCCTCTCTCTCCTCCCCCACTTGAAAGACCATCTCTATTTTTTCCCCCTTACCAGTCTGTTAAACTGGGAGAAAAGCCTGCTGTCGACGGTTAACACGCTGTCCGCTAACGTGTGGCTCAAATTGAGTAATATATGTCCGTGTAAATCGAGTGTTTGTTTAACCTCTGTTGTCTTTCAGTATTGGATTTTCTCAGTGTTTAATATCGTTTTTTTGCTTAGCTAAGATGGATACATCATTGATTATTCGCCATATGTAAATGTGTGTGTTTGTCATTTATCAGTTCTCCATTGGTATTTTTATTCTTCTGCACTTTCACTACTAATATATATAAATATATATTGTTTTGTACGATCAGTTGGAGCTCTCTTCCTGTTCTGGGAACACTGTGCACTGAGCAGAGCAGTGTAAATGCAATAAACTCCCCAGAATCTCTACAGACTACAGTTATACAGGAAAACATACACAATGCGAACAAAACAGCAAGGATTTCAGCTCTGTCCTTCAGTATGTACGTTCTGATCTTTCCCGTCCTTCTATACCTTTTGTATCCACTCTCTCATGAGACTTACGAGTGTATTTCCGACTGTTCAGTCGCAGAATAAAGCAATGTGTGTGTGCTAACGGACATGTCCTATTTACCCTTTCATTTCCATGGTGAAAAAATGACCCTTGCTGCACAGTATTGAGGACTGTATAAATGACATTTTCTTGGATCGCAGTACAGCAGGTTGCTCGGGATAATAATGTGGGTCTCCTTCCAGCTCCTAAATATTACAGTAGGAGGATCAGCTACTATAAGTCAGCTACATGGTGTGAATGAGAGTGTGAAAGTGTGTGCATGCTGCCCTGTGAGTGAGTTCTCCCAGCTTGTGTTCAGTGTTTTGGTGGAATTGGTTCCAGTTCAAACACATTATGGATTAACCTGACCACAGGTCAAGAGGATACAGATGATGAATCTTTAGTTTCCTTTTAGTTTTTAGTTACTTGCTGTTTAGATATTGAAGATGATTTTATCTTAACACAAAGGATTTTTTTTCTTTGTCTCTTCTACTTAGAAAAGCCAAAGCTTGTTTTTAAATTGGATTTAAACCAATTTAAAGATGACTTTACACTGCATTTTGGTTAAATGCATGCTGCAGTTACAGGAACTCTGAATTCCACTTTAAAGACTAGTTGCATGTCACAGCAGTAAAAATCTGTAGGATGTTGAACAGAAGGTCAGGTTCAAGCCCTTAGCCCCTTGAGCAGGGCCATTAAGTCTCTCTGCTCCAGGTCTGCTGTATCACATCTGACCTCAACTTTCTCACAAGCTGGGATATGTCAAGAAATTCATCTCAATTTGCTGTAATTTATCTTTGACTAAATGGAAATGTTTTTATTTCCCTCTATATATTATTTCTTATAATTATCTGAGGTATGTGGAAGCCTATTGGTTAAAGGTGCTGGACTACTGAGCAGAATGTTATGAGTTCAAATCCCAGGTCCACCAAGCTGCTTCAATTGCTCAGTTGTATTAAAATGAGAAGTGTCAGTTGCTCTGGATGAGGTTGTCTGCCAAATGCCAGAAATGTAAATTTCCTGTAACAAATAAAAATAGATTTTATTCATCTCAGTTATTATATGAATGCAGTTTACAACTTGAAATGACTGAAATAAAATCCTGGTTTACTCATTCTTAGACTGTGCATATAGCTAACTGAATAAAAAAGAAATTACAAATGTGATGTAGAAAAGGCGCTTTTGTTACACATGGCAACCGTATGTGAATGAAGTGCAGGACTCTACAGAGCCGTATGGTGAACCCGTCCATATGGAGGAGTCCGATGTCCTGAGGGAAGAAGTCGTCTCCTAGTAATGCCTAGAAGCATGCTAGCTTCTAGTGAGATTTTCATCAGACAGTGAAAATCATACAGTTTTCTTACATTGGGGATAGCTGCATGACACCGTGAAACACACACAAGCTACATCATTTTGTTTCTGTAATCAGATAGTACCTGTCAAAATGTCTGTAATGTTCCTGTGACTCAGTTTAAATGCAGTTTTCTTCCTTTTTACTTTTGCAATCAGACTTCAAGTATATGTAACACTCTCTTCACCACTGTAGATGTCTGCACAGGGCGCACACACTATCTTCAATTACTGCTTCAACACCAGTCACAAACTCTTCAACCTCTTTCCATCCAGGAAGAGATCCCAGACCGTCAGCACCAGAACCAGCAGGTCCAGAGCCAGTTTTTTTTACCCCCACAACTGTAAACTTACTGAACTCTACATTATACTGCTAGGACCCTGATGTCTCACTGTACATCACTGTCTGTAATATAACTATATAATTGTACATTCTTTACTTACCCTAATTTACATTTGTTTATGTATATTATCTGTAAATACACTGTATATATCTTGGTTATTGTTGTACATAAAATGTACATAATGCACACATTTGAACAGTGTATATATATATATATATATATATATATATATATATACACACACACACACACAGTACATACTATACTATACGAACAGTATATACTATATATATATATATATATATATAGTGTACTGTCTATACAACCGGCACATATTCCTTATATGTTCCTAATATTCCTATGCACATACTATTCTAATACACTTACTATCTGCTATAACTTTATTTATTGTTGTGCATATATTTATATATTTATCTGCACTTATTCCTTTTCACATTAAACCGTATTTCATTGCTATGTTCCTGTATTATGCAATGACGATAAAGTTCTATCTATCTATCTATCTATTAAAAAGTGAATAATATTGTCTTCTGAGAATCATGTATATGTTTTTGTAGCTTCTGTAAGCTATCACAAATATCAGTAACTGATCATCCAGGAAATAACACACAGTATTAAGTATCAAGCCTGTGTAAACTTTTGTACTGTTTGATTTATGTTTAGATATTGCTGTGTCTTGTGGTCTTTGTGTTAACGTCTATTATGTGAAATGTAAACCATGTCCTTTTTATATTCCGTCTTTTCTTAACGATCCATCAAGGAACGTATCTGCATGGACAGCCTGTGACTCATGGGTTTGCTGTGGATGGGGCCTCCTGTATACTCTGTGAACTACTGTTGTGCTCAGCTTTGTGCTCGGGTCTTCATCAGCGAACATCTGAAGACTTCGGCAGGAAGGAATTAGTGTTGCGTCAGTAGTTAACTCAGAATCTGCGCTGACCTGTTAGTTCCTCAGGAGCTCTTGGTTGCACAATTCCACTCAGCTACAAACCGTTGTAGAAAGGATATTATTTACATTGACATTATTTCCTGTTTAGTGTCACCCAAATGAGGAAGAGGTTCCCATCCGACTGGTTCCTCTCAAGGATTCTTCCTCATAACATCTCAGGGAGTTTTTCCTTGCCACCATCTACACTAGCTTGCTCATAAGGGAAAATTGTTTATATATATATATATATGAGATATGGTCTCTCAAGGAATATGAGCATGAACTGATTACGATTGTTTCTGTACAACCTGAAATTGAAATGCATGCATAAATCTAGTAGTGTAACAAATTGCTTTTGAATTGTGTAAATGTATGTGCACTGTGCCGTAGTGTGCACTAGGTGTCGCGCTTTGCCAACAAGTGAAGGCTCCAACTTCTGAAGCACCAACAAGTGAAGGCTCCAACTGCAAAGCTACATAATTACAGCAGGATTTCTCTGAGAATAAATCACCAGAGAAAACTGTATGTTGGATAAAAGTTTTCAGTGTTTGTGATGCTTCATTAATGAATGGTGTTTTGAAGAATGCCTGACACGCTTTGAACCGCACTGATGTGATGCTTGTGGCAGGGCATTTCACACTGGAGCATCCTGAACACAGCAAATTACAAGGGACAGTCTTCGGCACATTAAACACTCCCGAGAGCCACTCGATCTTTTTTTATTTATTTTTTATTTTTTTTTCTATTCTCCTCTTCAGTTTTTTTTTTAACCACAGCACATCTGCTAGCTGTCGTCTCCCCAGGGCCTTAGCTGTGTAATCTATTGCATTAGTTCACATTAGTGGGCATATCGCCCATGGGCCCAGATAATCACAAACACAAAATGAGCGTTTCACTTAGCGTCACCCTGGCAGCCTTTTATACCCAGGCTCAAAGTGTGTGTGTGTGTATGTATGTGCATGTGTGTGTTTCAATCTTAGTGGGGACCAAATGTCCCCACAAAGCTTTGATCACATGTCTGGTCCTCATGAGAAAAAGTACTAAGACGTTCTGTAAAGTTCATACATAAGTATAATGACCCAGAAATGCAGGCATAACATCTTTCAATTAATTCAAACGTATCATAGATATGTTTATTAAACAACGAGAGTTACACTATTCTATTGTTATAACTTTTCTCTATTGTTTTTAATGCAGTTTGATAATGCATTTTCTTAGTTTTATTTTTCTTCATTTCACAGACACTCAGTCCTGTCATATTTAGACACAAGTTCTTACGGTTCATTGTATACGCTATAATGGTGGATTATAATATGTTATGAACCTTATTTATCGAGAAACAGCTCACATAGACAAAGATAGCCATGCATTAGCAAGAGATACAAGATGAATCCAGTATAACACACGACAAGTGTTCATAATTTATTATACATGCGATGTTCATAGAAAGTGTTCAAACTGAAGCTTTAAAAAAAAATGAACCAAATATAAAAGAGGCTTAATGTTAATGAGTTTTAGACGTAGCATGAAGTAGCTGTATTGATAAATAGGCCAATGCAAACTACTTACAAAAACTACTTGCTTGTGTGTGTGTATCAGAAGAAAAGGAAGCTCAACTTCTTTTGCCCCTGCCACGCTTCCTGTTTCACCTATCACCCCCATCCTTCCCCCCTCCAAAGTCCATGATGAGTCTCGTACTTTTCCACCTCTTGAGTCTTTCTCAAGGGTTCTGTGTCAAAAAGATGTGATTTTAATGAGCAGCGGTTTACACTATTCATCCCCTCCTCTTCCTGTGTTTATTTGCTTTTCACCCCATGCAGCACAGTGGGTCTACTGTGTCCAGTATGTTCTGTACAATCCTCAAGGTTTAATTTCTTAATATTTCCAGCACACATAATAAACCCCATATAAATTATTCACTCTAATTGGAAGCCCTGAATGTTACCGTATTTGTGTTGGAAGTTGCATCACCTGCGTTTGTGTCGTAAGTGGATCCTTTTACCAAGCTAAATAAGCCTGTACTTTATTTTGCAGTCCCTCACATTATACATCAGGGTGCTTAGTCTATTTTAGATGCTCATTGTCGTTTAAGTGTCCTGTCTAATATGGTAGAAACGGAATAATACGGCTCTTAATGTACTGAATACCTGATAAGGTGAAGCATATTTAGAAAAAATTGTTTCCAGTGAATATCCAAAGCTGTTAAATGGAACACAGTTTGAAATGTCTTACTGTATTGTATTACATATCCGATACCTAATCTATATCCTATTAGTTCAGTGTTATTAGTGGTTAAATGTTTGTCCTTGTCTACTTTGTTTGCTGTAAGCCAGCGGAGGCCATTTTGTGCCGGGGGTTGCACCCGGGGACTAGAGATAAATTTCCTTGGAGTCTTGCTTTATTCACTCTAGTGTTTTTTTTTTTTTTTTTGCTGACGCAGGCATCTTCTGCAACGCATGCTGGGCCGTGCACAATGGGGCCGGCACACAGCAGGTAATGTACAGAATGAATAGTAACACTGTTAGATCTTAATTAGAGTTATGTGCAACCAGGGGCTGCGGCACATGTCGTTATCCCATTGCCTTCTGTAGTATTTGGGAGGCAGGCGCTACCATTTGTGGCATGAAAGGTAGCGGAGTTGTTAGAGGGAAAAATGGGGCAAAGTGTTTTCCCTGCAGACAAAAAAAAAAAAGAACAGTAAAGGTCCTGCTGTAGATGTGGTGCTATTTTACTACGATTATTTTGCTTCTATCAGGCATTGTAATCGGTCAAGTGCACACCGTAAATGGATATTATTTATTACTCTAAATCCACCTTCCATATTGTAGACACAAGGCACGGTGGTTTTTAAGAGTACAGACAAAACACAGGGATTTTATCCTAGATGTTTTTTTTGGAGACAAATTCTGAAATAATTTTTAAAAAATTATTTATTAAAATTCTTTTTAATATTACATTTTTTTAAAATTACATACATTACAAAAAAATTACAAAAATTACAACATTTTTTATGTATTTATTATGGAAATGAATAAACAAACAAACAAACAAACAAACAAATAAATAAGTAAATAAAAACACCATGAGGCATGCTGTGATAGAAAACTAATCTAGTATCATGCGTCTCTATGCAATACTGATTATTTCAATGATTTCCTATTAATGTCCCTGAAATTTTTAATTCATCTTAACACCACGACAATTTACCAAACATTGTTGTGTTGCGTGCTAAAGAAAAACGTCCAGCTTCACCTCAGGCTTCCTCTTGACTCCAGATTCCAAATTCAAATTTTACAAATGATATCTTGAATTTTTAGAATTCTATAAAGCTTCTTTGTGCTAAAACTGCTACACAAATCAAACTGAACAGAATTAATATAAAACAGTGGTTATTGCTCTTATTATCTGTTTACAGTTTGGTTAATGCTGTGGAACATCGGTGAAAGAAGTTCCTGTTGTTGTTCCCTTACGTTATCTTGAAGTTAATTAGATTTAAATAAAAAAACGCAGCACGTTAACGAGAAAGCCCAAAGACAAGATCCTTCTCTTGCAGAAAATGTAATGCTTCTGTTTTTTTTTTTAATCTCAGACTGTTATGAAACTGAAGATCTTTCCATAAATGTTATTAAATAGAACATTATTTATTATTTTTTATTATTCAGCATGAATCAATTTAATACCAAGTAAGTGAGCGATTACTTCAGAAGAGATACATACAGTATTATTGAGTAACAATCAAGCTTATTATTATTATTATTATTATTATTATTATTATTATTATTATTATTATTATAAACCCTTATCACCACCACAAGCACAACTGACAAAATGTATAATACTCTCCACTTTACCTTCTAATTCTCACATACTGTACTGAACTCAGTCTCAGTCTCTAAAAATTCAATTCAATTCAGTTCTATTCTATTTTATTTAAATAGCGCTTTTAAATAACTTAGTCTCACATCTGACTTATTGAAATATACAAATTCTATATAAGAATATCCTTGTTCTACTTTTACACTTTTTTACATTTATCTTATTTATAGAACTGAGCGGTTGTAGGTTAAGGGCCTTCCTCAAGGGCCCAGCAGTACCCTCTGTGTACCGTCCCATGAGGAAACCGACACTTTAACTACATTACCTTCCTTAATTTGTTATCAGAATCTGAATACTTTATTAATCCCCAGTGTGAAATTAAGGAAATTCGTTACCGCAGCTCAAAGTGACCAAAAATAGAGATTTATAGTGAATTATTCGCTACAATACACTAAGATAATATATACAAAAAATATAAATAAAACTAGGATTTAAATAACTCTACACTGTATATTGTTGCTCAGTGAGATATGATGTTGTACGGATGAATTATAAAGTCCACCTCGGTTGAATGAGTCTGCGACTAGGTCTGAACGTACTCCTGTGATTAATATGTTATCACTCTTATGATTAATAAATCACAGGATTGAATATGTGCATCTACAATATGTGTATCTCCCATTATGCCACATTCTGACTAGTTTTGGACTGTGTCTGGGTAGGAGATTGTAGGAGAATTTCATTGTACGTATTGTAGAGCTTAAAGCAACCTTTGTGCACATGCCGTAACGATAAACTAAAATTATTAAATCATTTGTTTACGACGACCCAAATTTTAGCACGATGATCCTCACAACCTTTTTTTTACTTTACCGGCTTTATTCGGTTTGAGTGCTTTACTCGAGGCTGATCTCCACCGAGGACAGATTCTCACTTTGTTTCCCTCACAAAGCACCCATTGTGTTTTAATGGCTCTGTTCCTAACTGACTCATCTCCACTACTTTGCCCGATCTGTAGCTAGCTCTGTTTAGTGCACAAATCACTTCCCAATATTCTTTCATGCCTACCTTAGTAATCGCTCAGCTGTACGGAAAGAAATATATTTACATACAGCAGAGTGAAAAATTCGAGACGGTCTACATGTGTAGCAGCGCATCGAGGATTTCTCCAGGGATGCTACTCTTCATCGCGAACATATGCGTCTGAATATACAGCTAAAGTCTAACTACTGCTGCTCACATTCTCAGTGAATAACTTCAGACGCTACTCCATGCGCTTGATCGGATGGGAGGAACAGAGGACCAGATCCTGGCTCCATAAGCAGTTTATAAAAAAGTTTATCTCGTGTAACAATACCATTATCTTTTAACTATTATTAAGAGTTTGCATCGACTAGTTTCTTCATCGTAGTTTATTCCTATAAGGGGCTTCAATTAAAAAAATAATCAGTAGAAAAGATCTTCGAATCTTTCATTCATTCATTCATCTTCTACCGCTTATCCAAACTACCTCGGGTCACGGGGAGCCTGTGCCTATCTCAGGCATCATCAGGCATCAAGGCAGGATACACCCTGGACGGACGGAGTGCCAACCCATCGCAGGGCACACACACACACTCTCATTCACTCACGCAATCACACACTAGGGACAATTTTCCAGAGATGCCAATCAACCTACCATGCATGTCTTTGGACTGAGGGAGGAAACCGGAGTACCTGGAGGAAACCCCCGAGGCACGGGGAGAACATGCAAACTCCACACACACAAGGTGGAGGCGGGAATCGAACCCCGACCCTGGAGGTGTGAGGCGAATGTGCTAACCACTAAGCCACCGTGCCCCCATCTTCGAATCTTCTTTCAGTAAATTAGAAAGGCTCTGTCCCAAATGCAAGACCCCACATCTGGTGTTTCTACTAGAAAACCAGCCATTTTAAGGAATTTATCTGATGTGGAGTCAGTAATCAAATGGCAGTGTAGATTACCCATAATGCACTGCTGGAACTGAGAATGCTTGAGAAATTTTTTAACCAGCGTACAAATGTAAGATCTGAATGATGTAATTAAGTATTAAAGTTTTCTGTGTGGGAGCACGGTGGGAGCACGGTTAGCACATTCACCTCACACCTCCAGGGTTGGAGGTTCGATTCCTGCCTCCACCTTGTGTGTGTGGAGTTTGCATGTTCTCCCTGTGCCTCGGGGGTTTCCTCCGGGTACTCCGGTTTCCTCCCCCGGTCCAAAGACATGCATGGTAGGTTGATTGGCATCTCTGGAAAATTGTCCGTAGTGTGTGATTGCGTGAGTGAATGAGAGTGTGTGTGTGCCCTGCGATGGGTTGACACGCCGTCCAGGGTGTATCCTGCCTTGATGCCCGATGACGCCTGAGATAGGCACAGGCTCCCCGTGACCCGAGGTAGTTCGGATAAGCGGTAGAAAATGAGTGAGTGAGTTTTCTGTGTATAAACCAGAGAGCTGTGGAATACTCGAATCTGATTGGTCAGATTATTATTTTTGTGGGGAATTCTTCTTCTTCTTCTTCTTCTTCTTCTTCTTCTTCTTCTTCTTCTTCTTCTTCTTCTTCTTTTTCTCCTTCTTCTTCTTCTTCTTCTTCTTCTTCTTCTTATTATTATTATTATTATTATTGTAGATTTTTTTTTTCTTGATGCTAGCTGCTAAGAATTTTTCTGCGCTTTTTTCTTTCAGAAAACTATTTCAACTTTGCAAGATTCTGCTTGACTTTTACCAGTGAAGACATATGCAGTTACTTTCTGTGATGCATCTTGGTCCAAATCTGTGGAAAATCAGCGATTGTTTTAAAAATCTGAGTCCGCTAGTTTTTGCGCTAATTTGCTCACAAAACCCTGGAGTGACTGATTCTGTCTGTAATTCAGTTAACATGTTTATATTCATGTGCTGTTTTCAGTACAGTAATACAGTATTGTTGCTATAGTAACAACTCGTTCACAGTGATTTGACGGATGTGGCTGATTCTCCTGATCATTTAAGGCTAATAATAAAAAAAGATAAAAGATGCGTCGTATTTTAATTTAGCTTTCTTTGAGGAGGTGTTTATTTATGGTTAGCTAGCAGGACAGATGTTTCCTTGTTCCAGTGACTCTTCAGGTTCAGTATTACATACTTTACTGATTTACTGTTATAGTCTGTTGCCTGTAAGAATCAGATTTCTATCAATCTCCAGCATTTGTCGTACGTTCGAATACTTTGATATCACGTGAGCTTGTTAATGTTGGTAACTAAGCTGGAATCTTTGGCGAATATATGGTTTAAAAGGCTAGCTGTGTGACATTAGTCTCGGGTTTGGTTCAGATTGGTTGCCTCCAGATTGTGAACTTGCATGAATTAGCAATTGGGCCAGCAGCGCGTGCCATGGTCTGATCAGAATCTGCTGTCACATTTCAGGGCAGGAAGATGGCGTTCGCCGCAAGTGCTCATCATTGTCAGCGGATCCCTCTGAGAAAGACGAGCGATGTAATGGCTCCTGCTAAAAAACAGCCCCTGGCCTCAGGAAAGGGATTTGGGTGTCTGGAGACAACCAGGGCCATATGGAGCGGGCTTATGATAGCAAGGCATGCGTTCCGAATAATGGATGATGTGTCATGTTTCATGTTGCCGAGAAGCCATCAAGAGACTCGGTTTGGGGAAATCAAAAGGCACACGTACAGTAAAAGTGACTGTTGCAGCGTTTCGCCAGTTCTTTAACTCAACGCTTTGTAGTCGACCGTTAATGGAATGATAATTTAAGTGAGTATCTTCATCTCCATCAGAAAGGTGGACCAGCAGGGGAATAGATCTGAAATGTTATTCTTTTTGAACAATAACGCGTACCCCGAGGCGCTTAGGCCAGTTCTGTGATAACGCAGGTATAGATAAAGCACGATTTTTTGTTGGTTCAGTCAGATGCTACTTAGCTTTGTGCTTCTTATCACTTCAGGGAAAAAAAAAAAAAAAGTTTGGGTACAAGCACAAGTCAACATACGATTAGGAAATCAGGGCTGTCGATGACATGTTCTCTATCTGGATCAGTGTCCTTATCAAGATTCCCTAACAATACACCTACTGGAAAACACGGCGAGATACCTGAGGTAGAAATACCAGGAGTTCCTTTAACACGGTGTGTGTATTGTGGCTCTGACGCTCTACCTCAGCTGCTAATAGTCTAGTGTTCTAGTCTAGACTTGGTGCCCCTGATCACACAGCTATTAATGTTTACTCAGTTAAACATTTAGGATATAAAATTGTTGCGTTTTTAAAAATCAAACAATTGATCAATTCCATTTTCTTTTGTTAAGAAGCTTTACAGAAATCCAGGATATAGTTTAAAAATTTAATATTTATACCTAACGAGCATGGTGACAGTGGCAATAAGGAAAAACTCCCTAATATGAAATGAGGAAGAAACCTTTCGTAAAAACAGAAAAAGAGAATCCATCTTCATCTGGGAGACACCGGAGAGTGTGATTATAAATGATTGCCCTTCTGTAACTGTGTATAGATGGTCAAATAGTACAATTAGTCTATAACTAGAATATTAATAAACTCACTGTAACTCTAGTCTTTGTCCCATAACCTGTAAACCTTGAGCATTAAAACCTCCAGCTGTTTTGTTGCAAACTTCAGGGACACCGGTCCAGATCTACACTCTCTCTAGCATTGTGCATCTATCTGACGAGATTAGAAAAAAAAAAGGAAATCGTTGTGTGTTTATTTGCAATAATGTATTTATATTAGGTTACATCCCTAATCTGTGTTCGACGGGTTCTGCTCCAGCTAGCAGTAACTCATCTTCTTTTAACTTAGCATTTGCCGTAAATAATGAACTCTAATGAACCACACACACACACACACACACACACACACACACACACACACACATTTTTGTTTTTAATCTTCTCTTGCTTTGAGTAAGGTATGAGACTTCATTTTACAGCCATAGAGATCTTTTCGCTCTGCCTTTATATATATATATATATATATAAATATATATATATATATATATATATATATATATATATATATATGTGTGTGTGTATATATAATATTCTCTTTTTTTTAACAGGGGCACATGTCTGCTAAGTGTGCCCCCTCCCTACCTGCACACACCTCAGGCCCGCTCTCTCGGCCTGTGTCAGAGGCACACTTAAGTGCTGTTGCCGATACCCATGAGTAAGCCCCATAAAAGCCGCCCCGCCGCTGCGGCCGTTATTGTTTCTCGCGGATGATTGATTGATGGATGAAGGCTGACACTTCAATGAAGCCATTTCCACCGGCATCTCTATCCGATGATGTGCAGCGTATATTTTCTATCCACGCCTCATTGCTCGCCAGTGTCATTCCTGGAAGTTCATTTACACCATGTTCCCTGAAGGACCTTTTTTTCCCCTTTCGCTCATCTTCCTTTTATTTTCTCTCTCTTTTCCTCTTCTTCTTTTTAACATTTTTCCTTTTTTTCTTTTTCTCTTCTTCTGTTATAAGCTAATGCTGTTTCTTGAGGACTCATTTGGGAGCTAGGAATAATTTGTGCAGAACTCTAAAACTAAAGACATGGATAGATAAGTTAGGGTTGTATCTGGAAAGGTAGTGTATTAGCCTTTTTTTTTCACACCTCACATCCTGAGACAGCGGAGAAAGAACTGCGGAGAAAGAATCGAATGATTTGCCGCCATGTTGTTGGCCTAACTCTGTGTGCTATTTTTTAAAATCCAAACTGTTGTCTTAGCAATTTATCAGATGCATGTGCTAACCCAAGGAGATGGGGTGGGTTGTGGGGGGACCAAGCGTGAGAGAGGGAGCGAGAGAGAGAGAGCGAAAGATGCTTTTTCAGAGACAATCTCTCATTTTTATCTCATATGGAGAGCAGATGGCAGGCCTGCATCAGTGCAGGAGGCTTTCTGGGATGACAGCCATGAGATTCCCCCTTAGGTGCCATTGGACTGTGATGGCTAGGACATGGCACCTCCTCGCTGAAGAATCACTCTTCGTTTGCCTCACTTTCTCACTTCATAATGGTGCTTGCTAACAACCTAATATTTCAAACACGCAAATGCAAGCTTTTTTTTTTTCTTTCTTTTTTATTCAGTACAGCCTTTGTTACAGCCTCCACTGTTTTGGGGTCAAAACATGTCAAATTATTATCCTTACCTTCAACATTATCCCATTTTTCCAGCCAGTCTCACACAGTAAACGAGTGCAAAATATAAAGTGATCCTATACAGAATTCTCGACTTTTAAAAATCCTATTTAGTTGAAAAGTCTAAGCGTACCTTTATTAGAGTTTCACTTTGATACACAATGACACTGTGCTATTTGTTTTAGCAGAACTGCAAAATAGTCTCTCTTTATAAAGCTGCCCTATATTATTTCAGGAAGAACAGACTGCGCCCAAGTCAGCAGCGTCTGTTCCCGATGCCTCGTTGTGTAATGGATAACCTAAAGCAGGACTATTGAACTAAAATATGCAAAGATCCTGTTACATAAATTTGCTTCCTGCTTACAACAGTTCAGCTTAGCAACTGAATATGTACAGACGTTTTCAGGCTGTAAATAAAACAATTCAATGTTATATAGTGATGCTTTTGTGTACCGCTTTTGACTAGTGTTATGCGTTTGTGTGATTCAGAGGATCTGCTACAGAAACTGGATCAAGTTTAGAAAACCACAGTCACTGAATTATGGGTCCTTTTTTGTCTCATCTCCTTTTTCACCTGAATACTAGAGATTTGACGTGAGACTGTTCTGTCCACAGCCCAGGACTCATTCACAATTTGTGGACTTTTTTGTGGACTGTTTGACTTTACAGAAGAGTAATGATTTGATGATGATCCTAGAAGACAGCAAGTTTCCTCCTCATGTCGAGTTTTTTCTTTCCATTACCTCATTATGGATCTTAGGCTAAATCTGATGCTAAATCTGCTTTGTGAAAGTCTAAAAATTGCAATAGAAATAAAACTGAATTCAGTATGAGAGACGATGGACGCAGACGAGTCTCCCATATTATCACGCTAAGCTTGTCTCTTTACGTACACAGCAGCCAGATCCAAATCTTGGACATTGGTTTATATTTCCTTGTTTCCTTGTAGTGTATCCATCTTTTGTCATTAATCAACACAGGGGGCGGCGCAGCCCCGGTTTAGAGCAGGCTGACCTCAGAAGCTTGGATGGACATCGGGGGCAGTCATTAATAGAGAATTGTGTTATGGGTCGTTGTTTTGAGGAGACCAAAAAACACTCCCATTATGGGGTTCTTCAGGAATGATGTTTTATTTATTGGCAGACATGAAGGAAGTATTAAATTAAGGCCTAACAGCTCAGGTGAGCACTCTGTAAGACATTGTTTGCATTCAGGGGCTAGGTTTATCATTTCACACACATCACTTTGATGTCCCCCTGCTTGCTTGCTGGAAAGGAAGCTGCTGCACCATCTAGCCACAGAAACAATCCCCTGCATTGGCTAATGCGCCTTGACACTGAATACTACACACACACGAAACGAGAAGCCACAAATTGGGTTACGTGTCTTTACCTGCCGGTAATCCAGTTGATAAGCACTATGCATGTAGATCACTGGGGGATGGGTGGGAGAGGGAATGAAATTACTGCGAGTAGGATTGAACACTCTGGAGTCTTAGGGAAAGGCTTGTGTAGCTTCAAGCAGGGAGTCTCTCTCTCTCCTTACTAACAAACACACTTAAAAAGACAAAAGCAATGCAGCCGCTTCGGCTCCCCAACCATGTAACGACATTCACTCTGCTAATGGTTTGTACAGAAGAGCAGGAATAAGCTGGGTTTATTGAATGCAGAGGAAGTGTGTTGTGGGGGTTTGCAAGCTGTTTAAGTGAGATATCATCCATCTACACTTCAGAACCACTGTCTTTATCTCTACACTCCTTCTCTCCTTCCCCCCACTCATTGCTTTTTCTTTAGGACTGGAGTGCATTCACCTGTGAAATCACGCTGGTCTGTAGTACAGCCCGGCTGTCGTAAATAAAGAACAAAGCCTAAAGAGATTCAGCCGTCCATCATCGAGTTCGACTGCGGGATTAGCTCAAAGTGCAGTGTTTCAAAAGCTGAGCTGATGTCAGTACTGGCTTCCGACTTCTTCTCCATTCGCACTTGGGTTGATTTCTGGCTTTTTATGAAGCAGCGTAAAGTCAGAATTTATTTCATTAAATTTCTCATTGTTCCTTTGCTTCATAGCATGGCATGGCATGTCACCACCTGGCACAGCATAAGAAGTGGTTGGGGAGATTTTCCAGGATATTTGTGATAGAATTGGCATTAAATTGACAGATCAGTTGTGTTTAAGGCTTTTAAGCCGCAAAGAAATTGCAGGATTTGTGTATGAGGTTCCAGAAACAAGGACCTTTGTTACTGGCTTGGCATTATTTTTGTTCTTTCAGCAGTCTGCTTGACCAAGATAGAGCATCGCTTCATGACTTATGCATGTCATAAGCCTCCTACACTAGCTCCTAACTGCCAAGAAGTCTCTCTCTCTCTCTCTCTCTCTCTCTGTTGTTGTTGTTGTATTTGCTGACGTGATGCATGGATCCCTAGTGGCCACGTGCAACCAGCCAACCCAGGTGCAACACTAATATCCTTGCTGTAGCCAAACATTTCCTTTCAAAGTAAGCGGCACACCGGGGCCCATACATTACAGCCAAGATGTCGAGTTTCCAATAAGACCCTACCCTGAGCAATAAACTTTGACATTGGTGGCGTGAAAAATGGGAGTCTTTTTTCATTGTCAAGTGTTACAAATTGATGAAATGAGTTCATCGATGTTCCCCGGTCATTATCTCTCCAGTGGCACTTTGTTTTACAGACAGCAGGGGGGAAAAGGGACAGTGCAGATTAGGGGGCCTCGACACAGTTTATCAAACCAAATCTAATATCATCCATAAGAGGGGAATCTGGAAATCAATACTTCATTACTAAATTGTTAGAGAGGATGAAGAGTGATTGTGCGGGTTCAGAGATGTGTCTCCGTGGCCAGGGCATGGGAAGTTCAATGTCACCGGGCAAGTGATAAGTAAAGGCACTGATGGGTAGAAACGTTTCTGTAGTGTATGAGTGTGATTGGATGAGTGTGTACATGAGACAGAGAGAGAGAGAGAGAGAGAGGAGACAAAAGATAGAGTCTTTATCTCTTGCACACTACAGCTACTATAGAGCAAGGCCGAATAAAATAAATAGACACACAGGTTTTTCTTTCTCTTCACATTTCATGCTGCAGCTTTTGGCTTTGCGTACCACTGGAGTTGTCTACCTGCAGTGTAAAATGTTTTTATTTCCTGTAGCCCAAAAGTATGGTCTACTCCAGGGTTGTAACCGAATACAATTACATTATATGGAATGAACAGATATTATGTTCATAGTGCATCTAGCTGGGACTTGAGATGCACATCGGATCTCACGGGACACAAGAAAATATCATGCCAGAGGGTCATGTGAATATCATGCATTCAGTGGTCATGTGAAGCTTTTAGGACAAAGACCTTATTCATTAATACCTTCATTCATTCATTCATTCATTCATTGTTATTCATCCATCCTTAGTAACTGCCTGGTCAGGGTTGAAGTTTTTTAGATTAAACTATTATTTTCTTTGATTTTGGGAAATAGAACCAAATAAATTCATTAGAACCTATCGCAGGCATGTACAAACAAAAATAATAAGCCATGTCAGTGAGATTATATAAAAAAGAAATATTATGACCACCATGTATATTTTTCCCCACAGTGTTTCCTTTTAATGGAAGTTCAATTTTAATGCCACGTCCAAATCCAGATACAAATATTTGAAGCATTCAACATCCAGACAGTGGAACTGAATTCAATTTCAGAAACCCCCTTGGTGCTGCTTGATTCTGACTTCTCAAGTTTTAGATTAAACCCATTCAATTAAACTGACCAGTCAAATAACTATAAGTGGCTATGATCGTTCATAACTTGACAGGCTGTGATTTACACTATTGTAACAAAATTTTAAGACCCATTGGCTGTGTTTCTTAGAGCTCTGTTTGGTCCCAATAGCCCGCTTTGAGCGCCAAGGGTCTACACTTAGTGGCCCTTTGGCTATTAACTTCTGCCTTCTAGCTATACTTACCAACCATTAGATCAGGAACACCTATTACCCATCCTTTATTATAGAGTTTGTCAGCACCTTATACCCCCACTTTAAAGGAACCATTATCTGACCACTTCTGACCAAATATTATTTGGGTGGTAGACTATTCTTGTAGCATAAACAATACTGACACGATAGAGTTCCCTTTAGCCTTTGACCCCAAGGCTGCTGTTAGCTGGTTCATTTTGATTCCCACACCCAGCGGTGAACCTGAGTTTACTCGTACTGTCACCGCACACACACACACTAACACACCACAGGTCCTGTGTCATTACTGTGTTGAGAATTGTCCATCATTTGAATGATTCTGGTTAATGCTAATCTATCACCACGGTGAAGCTTTGTATAGAAACTGCCTCACTATACTGTACCTGGCAGGATCACCTGATAAAATGGCCATTGACTTTATTTATTACTCATAACATTTAGACCAGAATTGCATTTGTGTAAGCTGAGAAGACAGAATGATCTCTGCCAAGCCTAAAAATTGTATTCGATATTGTAATGGAGTGTTCGAATTCCAGACATCACTAATTGGACCACTACTGTCTCACAAGCCTGGACTTTTCACACACTCCCATATTCAAATGTTGGTTGTAAAAATTTAAAAAGCCCCATTTCTGCATGGATGACAAAGGCAGCATTTTGTAGTGGGAAGCAGATAGTCCGGTTTCAGAGGCCCTGCGCTAATGATTTTTTGAGCAGCCCCCGACTGAGCCCTAAATGTCTTCAATATCCATAAACAACTCTATACTGTCCAATTAGGCAGACAGAGATGTACTGGGCTGTCAGACAGATCTGCATGGCTAAGCACCTGAGATCCCGCCGATGATTGGGGGGGTGGCTGGTGGGGTGTGTGCGGTGGGCAGTTGGGTAGGCCGACGAGCAAGAATCTGTACAACGGATGACTTTCATTAGGCTCCAGCATTATGCCTTTACCCGCCATCCAATTACTGCCACGATTAATTGATTATCTTACCTTTCTCCACAAAGCCCTGCACATGGGCTCACATTTCTTCTCTCCAGACACCCTCTTAACTCTGTATCCATGTTCGTGTCTCATTTATATAGAAACGTATTCGTCTGTACGCTCAGTTGCAAAAAAGATGAGCAACAGACGTGCTTGCAGATCATTCAAGGTTTCATTTAATCACCATGTTATTCCCTTCGACAGTCTGTCTATCATCTGTGGGAGGCCATTAATTCCAAATGGTTGTCTTTAAGTTTTCTCCAAAAGAATTCATAATTTGAAACTATCTTATTCATTATTTAATCAAAGCTACTAAATTTCATCTACTTTTTTTTTTTGCTTGGCCTTTTTTTTATTTTGCCCCAAAGTGTCTCAAGTAAAAAAAAAATACACAAAGTGTTTAATTTCTCAACTCTATAACATTTTAATGACATGACAGGATGGATGACTGATAGTCTGTCTGTCTAGAAGTTGTGAGTGTATTAACATGAATTATGTCTTAATCTGTGTCTTTCAGTAATCTGATGCCTTTTAGGTGTATCGACATGGCTCTATTTTCACCTTAAATGGCCTACATTCGGTTTCCTACATCACCCATAATGCTGTTGAACTACATGCTGATAGTGATTAGATTTAGATTCTATCTCTACCTAAAGAGAGAGATAATGCATCGCTTTAGCCGTTAATCAACTTCCAAAGCTTCAGCTTTTATTCTAATACCATCATCAGCACTATCGTGCTTAGTATCTCATTTTATTATGGTGGATTTCTCCTTCATTTGATATTGAAGGCAGCTGGAAAATAGTGAATGTAAGAAAAGATGTTTTTAGGAGTTAGCAATGAAAGCTGACTGTTATTCCTTATGTTTTCTGTTATTAACGCCATCCCCTGTGAGAACAGCCTTGCTAATGTATCAGATATTATGGAAATACAACACCAACCAAGAAACTAGCACAGGCTCTCTAAACGCATTACAAACATTTCAATACAGGGTTTCATAAATGCTATACTCAGCATATGCTGATTGGTGCCAGAGGTACAGGAGGTATGTGCTGCCTAGAAAATACATACAGTTTAGGGCATTTTTAATATTCACCCCCATGCGGCTGCCTGCGATTTTATAGATCAGTACAATATCCTCTTCTTCGAGTTCATCGTAAACTTCAGAAGGTGCCAGCATTAAGGTCGGTAAATCCCAACCCAAGCCTGCCAACTTTCTAACCTGTTATTGGTTTGTAGTTTTATTATCATTACAGCCCATCTGAACATCCGTGCCACATCTGAAGCATTTTATTTTGATCCAAGACACTGACACTGTTTATGACGCGCCTCTGTTTGGCACTATCCCCTCAAGCTTTTCTTTCTCGTTGGCCCCGCACTTCCATTGGAACTAATTAATAAAAGTGTTTGAATTGCATTTCCCCCTCCTGTTGTAATTAACAGCAACATCTGTTAAAGTTTTATTCAGCCTCTGACTAGCAGGCCAGTGCATACACACTGGGACGAATGCAGACACGCACCAAATGCTGAGACTCACCATTCAAAAGGGGAGTGAGGAAAAACTGCTCTCAGTGGTTAACAATACGGAGCAAAGCACATGTAGAAAATAAAGATCAGCACTAAAGCTGATAGACAACTGACTGAAATATGTTTTTCAGCCAGGAGTGGACAGTAATATAAGGCGATCCAGTGTATAAAATAAGTACCCTATTCCAACCGTAGTGCTTGGGGTCAGTGATATGAAAATAATATTGTATAAATCAAACACACACACATACATGGTGTTGTAAATTGTAGTGACATGTTGTAGTGGGGCTCATGCAGTTAAGGCTCTGGGTTTTGGATCTGGGTTCAAGCCACAGCAATGCCAAGATGCCACTGTTGGGCCCTTGAGCAAGGCCCTTAATCCTCAGGGTCACTGTATCATGGCTGACCTTGCGCTCTGACCCCAACCTCCGAAGCTGGGATATGCGAACAAAGAATTTCACTGTGCTGTAATGTATATGTGACAAAATAAAGGCTTCTCCGGCTTCTTCTTTAACTCCAGATGTCTTTTACAGTTAATGGAAAGTCGTCTGTTTTCTGTTTTCGGAAGAGACATGGAAGGATTGCAGACCTGAAATCATGATTGTTATTGGCTATGAGTCTTTCCGTGTGTGTGTCCTGTGTGTTTATTGACTTACTCATAGGTAGCGTGGTTAGTTATCGGTAACAGACTTCTATAGCTCTTTCATTCAGTACTCGGAACTGTCAGTACTTGTCAGGTTTTGGACCATAATTTTCAGTATTTGATACCATTTCAGACATGTCTCATACACTTTACGTCTTACGTCATCGTACGGTATACGAGCGTGCCTTTCATACACGGAGGATCCTAAAGGACAACGAAAGGTCACAGTGAATGCGTACTACTGTCTATGCTCCATCAGCTGTTGAAATTAGACAAGCGCTACCTCATGAATCAGGTTGCACACAGCTTATAATCACTTTTGTGTGACAAAAAACTAATTGAACTCAAGCTGTTTTGTGTACACGGGTATGACAAGAGCTAATGGGATAATTTGAAATACAAACGAGTCTTCACTTTCTCTTCATTAATTACCACTAATTATATGAACATGCACACATGCACACACACACACTTTTGTTGAAGCAACCACATCTGTATTTGAATTTTGAATTTCATCCATACATCAGTTTACTAGCTGTGACCTTCAGCCTGTTATCAGTGTACCGTATCTAGTCTCGACACTATCGGACCTCCACAAACCTTGTTACAGCTGTACCACGGTTCACTGACTGGATATTCGATATACTGGAAATTATCCAGAAGGATTTATTTTAATTTAATCCATAAGTTTGTGTTTAGAAGTGATACAGAAAAACTGACAAAAAATGTATTCTGAAATCACTCCACAGAATCACAGTTCCACCAGGATCACATCAGTGTAGATGTTCAGGGCATGTTCTGTTCTCATGGCTTTACGCCACACATGAGTTAGCTCATTCATTCATTCATCTTCTACCGCTTATCCGAACTACCTCGGGTCACGGGGAGCCTGTGCCTATCTCAGGCGTCATCGGGCATCAAGGCAGGATACACACTGGACGGAGTGCCAACCCATCACAGGGCACACACACACTCTCATTCACTCACACAATCACACACTACGGACAATTTTCCAGAGATGCCAATCAACCTACCATGCATGTCTTTGGACCGGGGGAGGAAACCGGAGTATTCGGAGGAAACCCCCGAGGCACGGGGAGAACATGCAAACTCCACACAAACAAGGTGGAGGTGGGAATCAAACCCCGACCCTGGAGGTGTGAGGCGAACGTGCTAACCACTAAGCCACCGTGCGCCCCATGCGTTAGCTCATTTGTCAAAAATATAATGAAGAAGGTGAAGAAAGACTCATCTGACCACATCACTTTTTCCACATATCGGTAGACCAGGGCCTGTGGATTTTGCACCACTGATCGTACAAATGTGTATTTATTTCATTCAGTTCTTTTTGAGATCGCAAAAACTCAGGATTTCTGGTACTTCCCAGAATATCAAAGTCTACAAAAGGCAATAGATCGTTTTCATATTTAGCTCCCAAACTTTGGAATAGACTTCCTGACAGTGTCCATGGCTCAGACACACTTTCCCAGATTAAATGTAGATTAAAGACCTAACACTTTAGTCAGGCGTACACATAATACACATTATCATCTAGTGCTTGTTAATATTATGAACAGCAGCTACGCTAATTCCTCTCTTTACACTTTTTCTACCCATCCTTAGGCATCCAGAGCTTGTACCAACTCCAGTTGTGTTCTATGTCATGAAGATTTCGGACCTTTATTGAGAATAGGCCAACCCTGTCTTTAAGGACAACAACCTCCTAATTATTACACAATTGTCAGAGTGTATATTTATAATCACACCTTCCAGGGTCACCCAGATGAGGATGAGGTTCTCTTTTGAGTCTGGTTCCTCGCAAGGTTTCTTCCTCTTCCATCTAAGGGAATTTTTTCCTCGTCACAGTCGCCTCAGTCACCTCAGGCTTGTTCATTGGGGATAAATACAAACACATTTAAATATAAGTCTAATATTAACCTTGAACTTTTAGATTATATTGTATTGATTATTATATATCTTTGTATAATAAACTTTCTCCGTTGTCCGTTGTTAAAAGCGCTATACAAATAAAGCTGAACTCAGTTTTGTTGTATGCGTTATGTTTATGTATTTTTTCCGTCTGTTCATTTAGCTACTTAGTGTTGGAACTCTGTTTTGTTTAGGTAGGAATGGTCTTTGTAGACTTATAGCTGAGCTTCTTCCTGTACTTCTGCTATGATGCATGTGTAGATACATTCAGGCTTTGTATGCTTAAGGAAGGATTTATTATTTCTTTCCTGGCTCATGTGGAAGGGGTTAATAAATGTTTCATTTTTATTAAGGTACATTTCATGTTTTTGCTTTTGTTTTATACTTGATAATTGGTTAAGTCTTTTCACAAAAAAATTTTTGTTAACTTTTCATTCATTTCAAATTTTTAAGCTGGTTAAATCCTAACACTCTTCTCATTTAAAAAAAAAAAAAAAAGAAAAAGAAAAAATTTCTAAATGAAAATTCATCAACTTTATTTAATTTTAGGGATTTTAGCACGATTTCCTCTCATTCACATACTGTACTAAACACAGGAAACATCTCACACCATTGAGTCATTTTAAAAACTGTTACCTTAAAGGTTACTGACATGACCTAAAGCTTCTTATTCCTCTTATGACACAATGATTTTAATTACAATGTCATACTTTTCTTTTTTTTTATCCATTTATCATGGATTATGGAATGTCTGTGACACAGCTTACACAGTTCTTGTTAACCATCACATCATAACAGCGATAGCGTTTCCAACAGCGTTTCCTCAGCGACTTGTTTTTCTTCCTTTTTTTCCTCTCTTGAAGTTAATAATAAAAAAAGAATCAACTTGTCATGTTAGAGAGAAAACAGAAAGTCCTGAAGACGTTCTTTACACAAAACCAAATTAATTAAATAAGTGAATAAATAAATAGGGGGCACGGTGGCTTAGTGGTTAGCACGTTCGCCTCACACCTCCAGGGTCAGGGTTCAATTCCTGCCTCCACCTTGTGTATGTGGAGTTTGCATGTTCTCCCCGTGCCTTGGGGGTTTCCTCCGGGTACTCCGGTTTCCTCCCCCGGTCCAAAGACATGCATGGTAGGTTGATTGGCATCTCTGGAAAATTGTCCCCAGTGTTGTGTGATTGTGTGAGTGAATGAGAGTGTGTGTGCCCTGCGATGGGTTGGCATTCTGTCCAGGGTGTATCCTGCCTTGATGCCCGATGACGCCTGAGATTGGCACAGGCTCCCCGTGACCCGAGGTAGTTCGGATAAGCGGTAGACGATGAATGAATGAATAAATAAATAAATAAATGCTAATATGTTCAATTATTATAAACGTCAACTTTTCAATGATTATTTCTGATTATATTTTCTTTGTTAAATAACAATATGCTTTAAAAAACTATTTATTATTTGGGGTCAATAATTTGAAAGGACCTTGTGAGTGAATTGTTGCTATAGAAACACTGATCTATTAGAACAAGAGCATTAACATAAATCGGACGTAGCGTCAAATCCGCTGTTATAGAAAATGAAGCAACATCTGATCGATCAGATTAGCAAATTCAGCAGTTCTATGGTATAATTATATAACGTGTATAGAGTGTATATACAGGATATGGTAATGTTTAAGCTTTTAATTCCTGCAAGACATTGAACATAAGAAATCACACAGATATTAGTTAGGTAGCGAAAATGAGGCAGGTCATTAATATTATCATCAACAATTTACAAACTGACAGTGAATCTGCTGTGAAAAGCCAGATTCTTTTATTTATTTATTTTTTTAAATCACCTTATTATTTCAGGAGAAAGAAATCCTGATGCACATATTTTTACACACAGTAGGATGTAAGTGTTGAGCTCAGCCAATGTTAAGGTCAAAATGCAAACATGCCTTTATTTACCTGAGGCGTTAACACTATTATATGCGATTACACCTGTAATTAATTATCAATTGTTCGTTAAGAACTAGCTAAGCACAAACATCAATAGCAGATATCACAGAAATCTATCATTTGTCATGCAACACATACGAAATCAGCCCCCGTCAGGTCATTGAGAACTGGTTACTGTCATTTCTACAGCCCACAAACATGTGAATCAATAAATCAATAGAACATGCAGCTTACTGTCTGATTGTTTCCAGACATCGATGCTGAAATTACACTGGACCTGAAACCAAACTCTGAATGTTATTCATCTGGAAATCTACAGTGTGATGATTCTCTGCTGAAAATGCTGTTTTTGTCTAAACTGCAGCTCTTCCTGTATTGCAAATGTGAATCAATAAATCAGTACTGTGTGCTTTATTGTCTGTTTATTATTAATACCGCAAGCTGCAATCATGCTGAATCTGAAATAGAAATAGGAAATCGCATCTAGCTCTTTATGCAGCACACCATGGCTCCTTATTGTATGTCTGTGTGTTTAATTGTTGTTGTGTTTTTCTCCTGAGCCTGTCCTCCGGGAGCGAGCCCAAGCCTTCTGAGTTTAGTGCTGCCTGATGCAACCGCTGCTCTGGATTGCACATAATGTCGTGTCCTCCTCACTTAACAATTTGGCCATGGTTAGTAATGTAGTCACCCAGCGTCAGCCTGTCCTGGCAGTGGTGTGTCAAAATTAAAGGGAAATGAGATCCCCTTTCCAAAAAAAAAAACAATTACAGCTGAAAGAAAAAAAATGTGGTTTTGCCAACAATGAAAGAATAGACAGTAATCAAGGGTTATTTCCACGGCCCAGTATATCGCCTGTTTAAACCTTCATCAAAACAATTAAATCTGTCTGATAATGCTGATTATTATTATTATTATTATTATTATTATTATTATTATTATTATTATTATTATTATAGTTTTTTTAATCAATTCCTTTTATTTATTTATTTGTTTGTTTATTTATATATTTATTTATTTATTATGACTTTTTTTTTTTTTACCTGAAGTACATGCTATTCCACCTCCGCTGATGACAGGTGGCGTCGATCCTTAAAATGAAAACATTCCTGATCCACTTGTAATGTAAAACTACGTGAGACAATGAGTAAGAGGAGAGATCAAGAAATAGGGGAAAGGTTCAAGAGAGGAACAAGAATCCACATAAAACCCGGCAGGAGCGCAAAGAACTGCTGACATGTGCATTCCCCCAGTTATCATTTTCATCCTCTCTCTCTCTCTTTCTCTCTCTCTCTCTCTCACTCGCTCTCTCTTTTATTCAGGCAAATGGAATCTGAAGATTTGACCCTGTCAATCAGGCCTAGTGACAAGTTTAATCACGGAGTGCCCTCCACAAAATCATGGCTAAATAGGAATGCAAATAATAGAGCGCCAGGGCCTCTTATAAATGCTAATCAAGAGGACTAATCAAGTGACAGGTCCACAGATCCGGCTCTCTCGACGAGTCACTCAAACTTTTCTCTGGGTTTTTTCTCGCTTTCATTCTTTCTGCTCCCAATTCAGGTCATATCTCTTATGTTTACAGAAGATTTCTTCTAAGTGGTCTGGAGTGCCATTGGTTTTATTCCCTGAAGTCTCCATAAACTCCAGTTATTTTAAACACACGTAACATCAATTTTTGGTCAGAAAAAGTGTTCAACTTTGCCCCATTTGTGCAAAAAAAAAAAAAAAAAAAAAAAAGATTTTTCCCAGTGCTGTAATGGCTATCTGATAGACTTCCACTTCTCCTCTCAGAGAAGAAATGGCAGCCTATTTCACAACCATGTAAATGAAGCCATGCCAATCCACCGCTCTGTGATCTGCCATGAAAGCACAGAGCTCTGTAAAGACTTTGAAATGTTGATTTAGGCCTGGTTTGAGGATGGCGAGTCGAGTTTCTCCCCACTGCACCTTTAAAAATACAATTGATCTAAGTTTTATGTGTGCTTCAAAGTTGTGAAGGTTTCCTCTCTCTCTCTCTCTCTCTCTCTCTCTCTCTCTCTCTTTCTCTTCACCAATTGTCTGAGATGTCAAAGCTAAATGTGAAGTTCCGCACTGCCACGCCTGCATCAAAAGTCAGCCTTGATGGTTTGAAGTCCATAATAAAAGAGAGGAGTGGGGTAAGCTCTTGGATTCTCACTGAAGAATAGTTTTTTAGTTGTAGGTGGTGTTTTATTTATTTTTTTATTTTATTTTATTTTTATTTAAATAATTCTTTGCACATTGGCTTTGATTGAATTCAGCCGCAGCTCTGCTTCAGTTCTTTCCATCATTCATTTAGACATTACATTTGTTCATAATTTAAGATTATATCCAGGCAAGCAATTACACAATACAAAGCATTGTTAACTGAAAGCTTTTAATTAAAATACTTAAGATACGTAGTATTTAAGTATTGGACCTTCGGTACATGATTTCTGTTCATTTTTTGGGTGTCTTATTATTATTTTAGAAAAATAAACATTTCTTGAGGAGAGCATTGGGGTTGTAGGTATCTCTGATGTCTCCCAGTCTTTAGGTCAGGTCATGCTTTTGCATGTCCTTCCCATGTCCTCATGGAAATTCTGCAGGTTCTCTGGACGATTCTTCCCAAAAAAGTATGCAATGGTGCCATGTGTATCTGTCTAACACCATGGGTTCCATTGTGACCCTATCCATGATAAAGTTGTAACTGAAAATGAATGAATGAATAAACAAAAGCTTTTTTTAGTTCATAAGATACAGTGTTTTGTCAATCAATCATTTTAGCTGGTTCATCGTTAACAATTTTTTCTGTGATATTCCTAAGCGACTCCTCTGAGAATACTTCAGTGTAAACATAGTCTTGCATCTTGAAAAAAGTCTATTTTTCCTCTCAAGATGATGGTTTACAAGATAATCCTCATGAGGCCGTCGGTCCGCTCGCACTGCTCCCCATCTCGAGAAACCAACCTAACTTAGTCTGGCAATGGCAAAGGGAAAAACAAAGACTTCCTGTGAGTACGAGGACGGGGAAGCTGTCATGTGTAAATCCTACACCCATCTCTATAAATGAAAACCTCATCTAAGAAGTACAGTTCGTCATTCAGCTGTTAATTTCATGTTCTAGCAGAGCTTTCCAGTTCACTAAAAAGTATATGAGATGTAATAAATCTCAGAGACCTAGTGGATGCCAGTGGATGTCTGTGTAACATTGAATGAGTTTACCACTTGGCATTGTGTGGATGGTTCCATTTAGTTTACTATGTATATATATTTGGGTTCATATATAAGTTTAACAATTGGAAAGCATGACATTTTATGAGTAGCAGCCTATTTTTTTCTTTTAGGTCTCCACAGTTCTTTATATTGAGGCTGATCTACATTCTTGACTGATAGCTAATAAGAGGCTGTCTGCTTCCCCTGAGGTGAAGGATTGTGTAGTGGACCACCCACATATCCGTGCATCTCTTCAGGCATCAACAAAGCATGACTGGTACCCGGTCTACTAATGATATCCTGAGCGAGGGCACTTCGTGGGGTCTGTTTGATCAGGTAGTGCCCATGTACAACAGCTTAGTGATCTCCATAGATATCGCCCCGAACCACAAAGCGAACTCTGAGCTTCTGAGCAGTCTGGCATCAGATCAATCATCTTTTTCTTCATTTGCCAGTCAGTCAGGCTCTGGGAGCGAGGTCATCAGGTCTGAGGTTTTCATTTTTAAATTTTTTTTTTTTTTTGCTTAAGGGAGAAAATCTTTGTTCTCTGATCAAGGAATACGCAAAGTGACTTGGAACAGAAACTAGGGAACATTCACTGAGATCTATTTTAAATGAGATATCTTTGAATGAAATACGAGTCAGGAAAACAATAACTGTTTGTGTTAAGAAGTATATAGATTTAATGCTAAGTTCACCTTAGGTTAGGATCAAACCTTCATGTACTGTATAATGAAGAAGTAAAAATCTTTTTTTTTTGAGGTTTTATCAAATTTTTTTATCGAATTTTATACAGACTTTAAAACTTCTAATCAAAAATTCAAGATATATCGTTACGTAACATGCAGAATTCGGCATAAAAAAAAAAATCGAAACTTTTTACTTTCATCTAATTCTGCTACTTTCCCTACAGGTTTCTATCCATGTCAGGCTTCGTACCTGCATGGAATGTTCCCCATCTATATTGTCAATGAAGCACCACATAAAGACACTCAGATAAATGAACACCACTATGAAGGATGTCCAGGATGACTGCACTGTATTTTTATACTGTGTCTCTAGAACCTCTGATACATACAGTGGGTGAGGGAATTGACAGACTGGCTAATGATGTGTTCCTGAGTGGCAACAGTTGCAGATGAAGGGGACCTCTTCAAGCAGGAGGGCACCAGCGGCTGACACCAGAGATAATAGCAGTGCATTGGACCCATTGTGTGTGGCCCCCCACTCATGGCATTTGGAACAGAGAGCCTCTGATCCCCCTGGACAAAAGATTGCTCTGCAAGGGAATGTCAAACTTTCAATCAGCTCACCTGAAGGATGCTGGCTGGGCTGCTCTCTTAACCCATGAATTCATTAATAATTAGCTTAATTGTGTGAAGAAGCAGAGAGTGACCAAATCCCAGACATTATCTGAATACCTGAGTAGCAAAGACATCTATCTATCTATCTATCTATCTATCTATCTATCTATCTATCTATCTATCTATCTATCTATCTATCTATCTATCAGTTTAATATGTCTGTCTGTCTGTATAATTAATGAAAAGGGAAGTGTTTACTGTTCACAATAAACTTAAGGATCCATCAGTCTATCTGTCTTTCCTTCCTTCCTTCCATCCATCCATTCATCCATTCGTCTATCCATCTGTCCATCCCCCTAACATTAATGGCAGTTAAGTATCAGGTCACTGCCATTTGACTTTGCATTAGACTCATTTGTTCTAGCATGTCTCCAGTCTCACTGGATTCTTCAGAAATACAGTTGGCTGGCATGGTGTATCTGTGCCATTTACTTATTTTCATTTTGCCAGAGGGCTCCTGCCAGCATCAGGGGCCTCCATTTGCAGTATGACAGCTCTGTCTCCAGGGGTCTGCCTTCCCATGCAAAACCAGTGCATTAAACCAAATAAAGCCCAAGCCACTTAAAAGACAGAAGAGCGATCAACTCTCGTTCTCCTCTTCACAACACATCAGGCCCAGTGATGCAAGAGAACACATGCTAATCCATCCACAGTAGTCACGCTCCCTCTCTTGGAAGGCAGAATGGCAAAGACTGAGGGCCTTTTTCCAGGCTGGCACACAATTCAGTGCAATCTCTCAAAGTCAATGATGTGGGCATCGGTAGCTCAGAGTTTTTCTCACTAACATTGTGAGGTCAAATCCCAAAACTTCCAAAGATTTGCAAGACAATTGGCATAAGAAATGAGTGAGGCTCTTAATTTTTACACTCTCAGCTGTACGCTTAGCGTGTACTCTGTGTTTGCTGATTGAGTGAATGTGAACGTAAGAGGATGATGTCTCTGTAAACCTGTCAGCCCAATGCAGAAGATCATTCTCACTTGCACCAAGATTCTGGTGTTTGAAAACCCACCTGAATTTCAATTTTTTTCCTTTCTCTTTTTCTGCCAGTGCTTAAAAAATTAAAGACGTTGCCTTCCCCTTTGCTTCCACACCTAATTCCCCCACCTTCCGTTGATCCTTTCCCCAAATCCTTCTGACAACAGGACGCTCTTGTACATTAAATAAGAACTGTCACCCTGGGCAACATACAGGAATGAAGCACTTATTCTGCCTCACATTTCCTGGCACTCGGAATTACTTCCTTCATGCCTGATAACCAAATTACAATATGGCAGGTCTCCCCGGAGCCACTGGATTGTTAGTGCCAGCTTTGCAGCGTACTTTCAGCCGCTGTGGCATTTCATGTACAGGTGCCAATCAAAAGCCCGGCAGAAGGGAGCAATGCAAATGAAGGGTGGGTAACGTACAGCTGTGTGTGCATGGACGTGTATGTGTTTGTGTGTGTGTGTATAGGTGCATAATCCCCTGTCTCTATTGATGACAGACAGCTGCAGTTCTAATGCAACTCCCCAGCCTTGCTCCAGCTCGAACCCACGTACTAAATGTGGCAGTAAGCAGAAAGACAGGTGAAGGGAATTAGAGGCGAAGCTGAACCTCGCACTTTCGTGCTTTATTCACTATTGTGTGCAGGTGTCAGCTGTCCTGGCAGCAGTGAAGCTCGTATTTGTTGATGGAATCTAGAGGTGAGTAAAATCGAGGTGGGTGAGAGAGATCCTGTTGTTCTGAAATAGCGAGAGAGAGATTTCACATATGAGCTTTGAAAGACTAAAAGTACTTTTTAGGCATTTGGATGCTTACACACAGTCGGTAGTAATTGGGTCTATCATTATTATAGCAATAACGTGGCACAGCAGAAATAAAGCATCATGTGATTTTCACATTGTAGCGTTCACGTCGGATGCAAGAACATGCCTTCTCTCAGGCGGCATGTCATAAGATTTCAGCTTTGAGAAATTGACTGAATGGGATGAGGGGAAAACATCAATCTTTCAAACGCTGTCTGGACTTGAACTGTGGACTTCTTTTTGAACATTCTGTAGATTTCACAGGATAGTTTTTACTCTATACAATATATACAGTGAAACATTACATTTTATTACAGTAAAAATTGCTGTAATTTCTACAAGTATACTCAATATACAATATACAAAAAAGTATATACAAGTAAATTCAATTTTATAAATTCCGCCTTGTGTGTGTGGCGGAAACACATGTTCTCCCCGTGTCTCGGGGGTTTCCTTCGGATAAGTGGTAGAAAATGAGTGAGTGAGAGAGTGAGTAGTAATATCAGTTTGATTAGTTGCCACATTTCATACAGAATGATACTGAAAGTAATGCATGACATCTGTAGGGGGAAAAAATATCCTGCTTTTTACAACAATATAATTCTGGAAAGAAAAAGTTCTTTTGTTGTTTTCCCAACAAATTCGAATGAGCTCAGCATTCATGCAAACAAGGCAAAAATATCAAATATGAAATGTCAATCACAGTCATTTAGAAGAAAAAAACCCTGATTTCCAGTAATTTGCTAGAAAAGAGTAAACCTTCACAGAAAATATCACAACATTATTGTCATTTTCTTTTTGCCATGCTGCAATTTTCCAAGCCAGACTGAATATTCACGCTGAGAATAAAACGTATGGCCCTGAGAGGCTTCAGCTCATCTTTCTCCAGCTGAAGGCCTGACACTCGCTCAGTCTTATTCAGCTGTAGTCACTAATTCACATGTTCATGCTAAAGCATTGGCATTGCCTTCCCCACACTCAAGCAAGATTAAATAGCAGAGTAAAATTCACCATTCAGGCAGGATGAAGAAAAATGAAGCCATGCGTTACCTGTGAGAGGGTTAATAGCACAGCAAAACATCAGTAACACACTATTCAGGCAGCGTGACTTTACTCCTTTAATTGTTTTTTTTTTTCTGCTCTTTTTTTTCCTCTCTCTTTCTCCCTTTCCTCTCCTGTCTCCAGGCGACACTTTTGTTGCATTCCGTGAGGTTGATAAATCAATCCATCAAAAAATTCTTCGCGGTGAAACTCAATCAAGAAAGGTCATGTCGGCGGGAAAAGAACAGATTAAATTAGCATTGAATTAGACATGGAAAGTGAGCTCTGTCAAAACCATCACGGTGCTCAGCACAATTAGAATATGTTAATTATGCATTTCATTAAGGGCCCGGGCGCTCTTTGAATGTGAGATGAAATGTCACTGGTGTAGGCAGCCGAAAAATGGAAGATTGCCAGGCACAACTTTCTTTGTGCGACGCGTGACACCTTCATTAACATCAGGGATTGCTGGTCTGATTAGACTTTTTGTATTAGTGGAAGCCTTTAGGCCTTCAAACGCTTTTCATTCCTGCGTCATGATCTGCCAGCTGAAAGCTTCCGCTTCTTCAATATATTCATATTCATTATAATGAACTATTCATTCAGATGGACTCTAGTCAATATTGTAGCATTGACATAGTTATGCAGACTGCGAATGAGGATTTTGGACAATTGTTCTCTGCCTCTTACAGATCTTCTGTCTCAAAGCGAAATTGATCTGCGCTGGACATCATACAGCATTAAATCATGTGAACCAATAGGAAAAAAGTGATGTGGATGCCCTGCTGACAGTGCTGACAGTGTGGTGAACTGGGAAAATTCATCACATGTCTCTTCCCTGAAAAACAGCCAAACAAGCTGTATAAAAAACAAAAATACACAAAATCAAACACAACGTTTAAGTTTGACTGTTGACACTCAAGGTGAGACTCACTGTCCCGTTGCCGTCTTTCTCTTGCAGTTCCACTGTAACAGCTTCAAATCAGACTATAAATATATTTAATTTATAAGCAAACACAACACAGAAGTAACCACTCACATGTTACCTGTTTGTTCTCTACAACTCCTTCCATTCGCAGCCAGGGCTTGTCCATGCCCTCAGTGCCAAACACCTCACCTTTAAGAAAGCATCAATAAGTTTAAAAAACAAAGAAACCTAAATTATTAGTTTTTAGGTTACTTTTTATTTACCGCAATTCATTTCTCAAACATGATGAGGCTCGTATATACAGTAGGTATATAGGTAACTAATCTCAGCAGGATGCAGTTGCAACTTAAACACTATCGGATAAAATTACGGCAGTGAAAGGAAAGGGCAAGGCTAAGTTAGCAAGGCTAAGATTAGGGAGGACTAAATAAAGGTGTAGAAAGATGCAGGAAGTGAGGCAGAAAACAATAAGAGAAATACAAACATGCGAGTGTGGGTGCACTCTAGAGGCAGGGATGAGGTGATGGGATGGCTGGATGTGACAAACGCAAGCAGTGATGTACCGCAGGTCATGAGGCTAATGTGGATGATGCTGATAATCAAATACAAACACAGGTAAAAAGATAAGTAGCTTTGGTTATAATTATAGAGCCAGGAAGTTTTTCATTGGAGTTTGAATACGTTTTAATCCCTGTGTGGTGCTCGGGATGAAATGAACCTGTTTAATATTTGAACTAAAAGTGTTTAGCGTTGCTTGTAATCAATCACATTTGCAGATGTATTTTCTGTGCGTTTGCATAGTCTTTTGTTTCTCGTGCTTCTATCGTTGTTCATCACCTGCATCATTCTGTTCTGACACCGAGGTGGTAGAATAAACGTCTCCTAGATATCCGAACAGCTGAGTCACGCCAGGTGATGACCAACCACCACCTCTTATTTCCCCCTGTTTGTTTTATATAAAAAAATAGATAGACAGAGACTTCAAAGCAAAGCACTATTGTACGTTGTTCTGGATAAGGGAATCTTACAAATGGCATAAATGTAAATGTAAATATATTTTTTTTCTAGATTTACACCACCAAGGACTTTAGAATAGAATCTTTGGTTAAATAAATTAGAACTAACGGAAAATCGAATGACTTTCATTGTTCAATATGATCTAGTAATTGCAAACATTAATCAGAAATGGGGGGCACGGTGGCTTAGTGGTTAGCACGTTCGCCTCACACCTCCAGGGTCGGGGTTTGATTCCCGCCTCCACCTTGGCCTCGGGGGTTTCCTCCGGGTACTCCGGTTTCCTCCCCCGGTCCAAAGACATGCATGGTAGGTTGATTGGCATCTCTGGAAAATTGTCCGTAGTGTGTGATTGCGTGAGTGAATGAGAGTGTGTGTGTGTGCGCCCTGCGATGGGTTGGCACTCCGTCCAGGGTGTATCCTGCCTTGATGCCCGATGACGCCTGAGATTGGCACAGGCTCCCCGTGACCCGAGGTAGTTCGGATAAGCGGTAGAAGATGAATGAATGAATGAATAATCAGAAATGTTATGTATATTGAATAGGATTGAGATTGAGACAGTATCAATAAAACACCAATAATGTTCTGGGTCAATTTGTCTTGAACAGTATTAAAGGGTCCAAAGAGTGAACAAAACACAAGGGTTAAGGTAAAAGTCCACTCCTGAAAACTATGCAAATTTGAAAAAGACCAGATGAAAAGTCTTTTCCACAAAGAATTCGAGTGTATGATCAGGATTAGGCTTTGTTCCTTCTAAGGACATAGGTGACTGGAGAAAAAAGTGTTAAAGCATCAGTTAAAGCCTTAGCCACAAAGACAGAGAGGCCGATATCTTTTATTATATAACCGTGCCAAAGCTCACAGAAAGAATCATAACGGAGAGAGCGATAATGAAAAAGAGAAAGAGATGAACACAAACGGTCTGCTGCTCCCAATGACTTACACTCCAGCTCAGTCAAACTTTTAAAAACTTCATTAAATCGAAATGAAAGTGCTTTGCAGCACACTTCAATTTAATAGAGGATGCTTTAGAGCTGCAGCAGCCTGCCAATTACAGCTCTGGCTGACTTTTTCAGCGCTGTGATGACTCGCAGCTGAAACCCACTGAGTTGACTCAGTTTGTAAGCTCCTTTTTCAACAGAATTGTGGTGACACTTGTAACACTGACTGATTGCTCTCTCAGCGGTTTGCGTCCTGCATGTCTAGAAAACTCTATGAATACAAGCAGAAGGTGGTTTAAAGGGGATGTGGCAGACTAGTGGTTATGGTGCTGTACTACCAATCGGAAAGGTTGAGGGTTCAAATCCTACGTCCACCAAGCTGCCACTGCTGGGCCCCTGAGCAAGGCCCTTCACCCTCAATCGCTCAGTTGTATAAAAATGAGATAAAATGTAAGTCGCTCTGGATAAGGGTGTCTGCTTAAATGCTGGAAATGTAAAGAGACAGTGAGGGTGAAACGTGTAGATGTAGGTTGTATTTTCTTCATAGTGCTAGAAGTTGTGATATTATTGGTTGATATTGTTTACTCCCGATATGTGCATGCATAAAGAACGTAATCCCCTCTACGGTGGCCGAGAAGTGCAAAACACATTAACAAGTGCAAAACACATTATTCATTCATTTTCTACCGCTTATCCGAACTACCTCGGGTCACGGGGAGCCTGTGCCTATCTCAGGCGTCATTGGGCATCAAGGCAGGATACACCCTGGACGGAGTGCCAACCCATCGCAGGGCACACACACACTCTCATTCACTCACGCAATCACACACTACAGACAATTTTCGAGAGATGCCAATCAACCTACCATGCATGTCTTTGGACCGGGGGAGGAAACCGGAGTACCCGGAGGAAACCCCCGAGGCACGGGGAGAACATGCAAACTCCACACACACAAGGTGGAGGCGGGAATCGAACCCCCAACCCTGGAGGTGTGAGGCGAACGTGCTAACCACTAAGCCACCGTGCCCCCCCAAAACAACAAATGAAAAAACAAAACAACAAATCCGAGAACAAAATAACAAATGCAAAACCAAAATAACAAATCACAAAAGGTAGGTATCGTTTGTGATTTGAAACTTACCGATCATTGAACGAAACATCTGTCATTCAAGATATACAGGTGAATGAAAGGTGTCTCGTCCAATGATCGGTAAGTTTCAATTCACAAATGATGCCTACCTTTTCCGGTTTGTCTGAATTGTTGTTGTGTTTTCGGATTTGTTCATTTGTTTTTGGATTTGTTAATTTATTTTCGGATTTGTTATTTTGTTTTCGGATTTGTTGTTTTGTTTTTGCATTTGTTGTTTTGTTTATGTGTTTTGCACTTCTCGGCCACCGTATGAATCAGTGTAGTGTTTGTACATCTTTTGTACGCTTTTGTCACTGCAGCCTTCAATGTTCAAGGGGAAGAGGCACAATATCAAATTACAATGACAAGATTTAGCACCAAAGCGACCAGAGAAAGTTTGTGACTTCCGGTGATTTGAGCAACAACAATCATTGGTGAGCCCTAGATGTGAGCGTTTCCAGTAATGAGATGAATTTGTGACTAGTTTAACTAAGAGTGAAGACAGAGCGCATGTGAATTTTATACACAAATAAAAACATAAAACTTATTTAAAAAGTAAAAACATAAAACTTATTTGTTGTCATAAGTGAACCGCTGGTTGCTCCACCCACTGATCAACATTATTATTATGGTAACCAGTAGCAGAAACACCTACTGACGACTTTATAGTACAGCATCAAACTCACAGAACGCAGTTTTTGTTTAAATATCTGCAGTGGATATGAAATGTCACACTCCTCTGTTACAATTGCGGTTATATGTGATGTAAAAAATAAATAAATAAATAAATCAAGATAAATCATGTCAGATCTTATTTGTTTTCCAGGTTATTGTAAGCTTTTCTTTCATTTCTTTCATCTTCAATCATTCAATTCTATTCAATTCAGTTCAGTTTTATTTGTATAGCGCATTTAACAACACACATTGTCTCAAAGCAGCAATGTCATGTTTACAGAACATAAGAAATATAGTACAAAAAGTTTAATATTATACAAAGGTTAAAATTATACAAAAGTTTAAGATTAATATTAGACTTATATTTAAATGTGTTTGTATTTATCCCCAATGAACAAGCCTGAGGTGACTGAGGCGACTGTGACGAGGAAAAAACTCCCTTAGATGGAAGAGGAAGAAACCTGGATAGGAACCAGACTCAAAAGAGAACCTCATCCTCATCTGGGTGACCCTAGAAGGTGTGATTATAAACTGTTATAAACACCGGAGTGTGTTATTATGATTAATTTCCTTTCTACACTCATATACAGTTTGACAAAGTGTATTGATTAGAAGGTTGCTGTCCTCAAACACCACATGTATCCACAGGCATCTTCTCTTTGATTTCTCCGAAATCTTCATGATGCGGAACAACTCTGGAGCTGGTACAATGGGTAGAATGCACTAGATAATAATGTACAATCATGACAGTCTGTGCTTATTTTCTTATTTAATTGTATATTATGAATCATCAAATTTCAACCATCAGGTGATTTGTTTAACCTTTAATATCCAGCACATATCACAGTGAAAAAATACCTTGGTGTACAAAGCTTTAGATAAAGGAGCACTATCTGAAAGCTAAGATTCTCAGAGATGAGGGTATTTTTTTTTATTATTTTTTTTCCTCTGGCAGTAATACTAACCCCACTAACCCACCCCCACCCCCAATGATATCTTCCTTTATGTATATCAGGAAGATTCATGGTTTGTAATAGTCTCTAAAAATGAACCCATTACACAAACACAAGAGATAACAATAGCCTCCAAAGTCAGTGTAAGAAATATGCCCAGTTTGATGGCAATGAATATCTGAGAAATACACTGCTGTGAAAAAATCTACTTAGTCTGCAGGAAGCAGCCAATCAAAAGAGAAAAATGGAGACCTGTGTTAGCATTTGAAATGTATTCTGTGGCCTTAGGATGAACTTGCTGACCATGTGACACGTGATTTACACACAAAAGCCTGCGGATTCTTAACAGTGACATATGTCTGTGTCGGTCCAGGCTGACCGGGGCCTGACATATAATCTGTCTCTTTAAATGCTGATATAAAGACGGATAATAAAAATGTTATAGTGATTTTCCTGCCATTTTAGCTTTTTTTTTTTAATGACTCCATAGCATGCATAATTCTGTTTTAGGTGCAGTGTTAGATGCATGCTTTTATTTTACCTTAAAAATAAAAGCCTTAATTTAAAGCTAATATTAAATATATACTTTCTTTTCAATTATAATAGTTCTATTATTATTATTATTATTATTATTATTATTTTTATTATTATTATTATTATTATTATTATCATCAGAAGGAACCATTTCTTTGTAAATAAATAAATAATAAGAATAAATTTCTCTGTCAAATAAGTGTCAAGCAATTTATCTGAAGCCTCATGTTTATTCAATTCAGGTGCTTTATATTAATATAGTTAATCTAATATCTAACATGTCCTCCTTAATTACAGCCTTTCTTCCTTCTAACCCTCGTCTGCAGCTATCTGCACACCGAGCATGAGACAAAGCGGTTGCGTTTTCATTCGCTCACTCACACAGAAACGAAATATAATGCTAGTGTGTATACGGAAAGTTCGACTGTTTTTGAAATAATACAAGGCCAAGTTTAAGTGAAGGTCAAATTTGAATTTTTATCACACGAGTGTTGACCAAAGTGCTGCACTTCATGCACGGCAAGAAATAAAATACAATAGTATAAGAAATAGAGTTAATATGAAAATAAATGTGTAAATTAATTATTATTATAAAACAAACCAGATCATTCCAAAACTAGTAAATAAGCAGCAAGACATTGACAAAAAGTAAATAAATAAATAAATAAAAAAAATAAAAAATAGGTCATATTATAGATAAACCTTGAGGGGAAAAAAGTTTTAAAAAGGGACGATTTAAAAATGAGTTTATCGTACAAGAGGATCTGATAAAGAGGAGAAAACTATTCCAAAACCCCAGTGCGATTACAAAATCTCCTTTGTTGGTAGCAACTGAGAAAAGGATCAGAGAGTTTGCAGGGATGAGAGAAGAAGGACAAAATCTGAAATAAATATATAGAACAAGTTCATGCAAGACATTCTTAAATCTTTACACACAACAGATATTGCTATTAAATACTATATATTAATATAATCTACAAAATGTGTATCAATAGACTTCTCATTCATTTAGAGTACAAAATTTAATCTTCATAATCTTCAATCTTTTCCATATCCTATCGTTTAGATGTCAACACGGCCATATGGTAGTGTGCGCGGAGTCTCTTGTAGCTCCATATAGTTATTATTAGACCAATGATCAAAAATAGCAAACAACAAGCACCAATAAAGGTCCGCTGGGGTGTGAATCTTACTGCCCCACAATCGCTCTTAGAGCATTTTCAGTCAATTCTATTCTTTCAAATAAATTGTATTTGTTTTGCGCGTTTAACAATAGACATTGTCTCAAAGCAGCTTTACAGAACATAAAAAACATATTATAATATAATTTATATTATACAAAGACTAATATTGTACAAAAGATTAATATTAGACTTATATTTAAATGTGTTTGTATTCATCCCCAATGAACAAGCCTGAGGTGACTGAGGCGACTGTGACGAGGAAAAAACTCCCTTAGATGGAAGAGGAAGAAACCTTGAGAGGAACCAGACTCAAAAAGGGTGTGATCATAAATACAGTATACACTCAGACAATTGTGTATTGATTAGGAGGTTATTGTCCTCAAACACCCCTCTTAGAATGTCTGAAATCCTCATGGAGAGGAATCCGATTGGAGCTGGTACATCTCTAGATGCCTCAGGATCCTCAGAGGGTTGACCTCTTCTCAATGAGGTCAGAAATCTTCATGACACGGAACACAACTGGAGCTGGTACCATCTCTGGATGCCTCGGGATGGATAGAAAGTGGAGAGGAATTAGCATAGCTGATGTTCATAATATTAGCAAGCACTAGATGATAATGTGCATGTATTAGAGCACAAGATTATGGGATGTATTATGTGTACACCTGACTAAATAGATATGACTTTATTCTGGGAAAGTGTGTCTGAGCCCCGGACACTGTCAGGAAGGCTATTATTATAAAGTTTGAGAGCTAAATACGAAAACGCTCTACCGCCTTTAGTTGACTTTGATATTCTGGGAACTACCAGAAGTCCTGAGCTTTGTGATCTCAAAGAGCATGAAGGATTGTAGCGTGGCGGACGAGCAGCAATTAATATAAAGTTTGTCAAAATTTTTACCCAAATTGGGTTTAAAAGTATTCATTTCTATGTAATCTATAGCAAGTAATTGGAATGAAACCGAATTCATTTCCACAAACAAAGGCACAATGTGAGCTTAGCCAGCGTGTCTACGATGTAAAGAATTTTTACTGTAAGATATATTGCAATGATTAGGAGACAGACAGGGAGATTATAGAGAAGAGAATTTCCATGCGTCAGAAAAGCGTGTGCATAAGGATGACCTTGCAAGGTTCCCACATAAAGGAAAAAGAAGAAACATAAGACTCCCCTTCCCTGGATTTTTGGACTAGATTCAAGTCTTTTGTGTGGTTTTTATGGTGTAGTTGGGCTGAATGCTTTGCTGAAACTTTGCTCGTTAATAATGATTAGTTCCTCTGTGTGCGATGGAAAACAAACCTGCTGTAGTGAACGCGGTTGAACAAAGGTGCGTTAAAACTGCTCGAAAATGAGATACTGTATCCTGGATGACTGTGTGGTGTTGAAACTTAACTAGGTATTACAGTATTACTCTAAAGATAGACTAGATCGTAGTCTGTAGTATAAGTGTGATAGCCTCTGAAGTTAGAGGGTATGCTGGTATTTACAGTATGTCTTCCTGGCTTACCAAAATCTAAGGTCATGCGGTGCGACTGCAAGTAACTGTGGCACACAGTGACACACACACACACACACACACACACACACACACTCAAAAGACAGAGGGCTTAGTGGTTAACAGGTTTGCCTCACACCTCCAGGGTTGGGAGTTTGATTCCTGCCTCTCCTGTGTGTGTGTGTGTGTGTGTGTGTGTGTGTGTGTGTGAGAGAGAGATGTCCTTCCTGTGCTTCAGGGGTTTTCCTCTTGGTTCTCTAGCTTCCTTCCCATGCTGTAGAATGTATAGCCTCTCTAAATTGACCATGTGATCGTGACCTGTGATTGGTCAGCACTAGGACCAGGATGTCCCCCATCTTGTGCCCAGAGTCTCCTGGAATAGACTCCGTGTTCCCTGTAACCCTGTCAAAGACACAGAAAATGCACGATGGGTTAAGACTGTCCGCCTTTATCATTTAAGATCTATCTTTTAAGAACGTTTTAAGATTTATTTGGTTGTAACAGTGAAAGCAATCAAGGTACTTTATCTTGATTTTTATCTCCTCTCAGCATGCACTTCCTTTAAAAAATACAAGTGGGTTTATGAGTCAGTGATTCAGTGATTGGAAACGTGAAATAAATAAAAACAGGAAACTCTTCAGAATACATTGTAGACAAAATGTATTGTGGACAATTTTCCCCGTCTCCTCAAAAGTGACCCTTTTTTCTCAATTTGTATTTGTATATTTATTTTAAACAGGATCATCCTGATAGAAGAAAAACAAATCTGCTCACTGGTATTTAATTTTTTTGAAACAGTAAAATCTAAAATATAGATGTCATTTTGGGTGCAAATGACTGACTCTAGAGCAACATTTTCTATGTACAATATCACAGCCCCAGTAAAAATGATCTCTTATCATTTCTAAACAATACCTCTGTGTTAAAGTATCGCATTATATAATCATTTTTATGTATTTTATGTCGTTTTTGTCCTGTACAACCAAACGACCTTATAAATTCATGTATCATAATCTGGACATGTTTTGTATGTGATAGAAGGAACCATTACAGCTCAGATTCTACTTTGGATGGATTTATTTTGCAATCAGTAGCAAACGGCTGGCCCAGCACCGTCACATGCTTGGTGTTTATCTACGCGATTCTCATGAAGTGTTTAAATCACATGAAGCTGCTTGAGTGCCAAAATTCTTATTATTCGTAGTCTGATGGCTTCAAAAGAGTCAGATTGACTCGAGTCGGTTTTAAAAATCATCCAAAGCCCATTGCAAAATCAAATTATGAACATAAGCATGCTCGCTTCACACAGGGCATGAGTTAGCAACATTCTTGCCAGAACGCATTTGCAAATTCTGTCAATCTGTCGTTAAACATCTTATGAAATAAGGACGAATCCAGCGTCTCGCTTCTGATGCTGATGTGCTGTAATGGGACAAATAGGCATCAAATTTTCTCTGCTTGAATACACACGAAACTTCCTGTCTGCCTCACTGTGGTTCTTTTTTCTGAGCCAGATGACAACGTTCTTTCATAAGTTAACGTGGCTTAAACAGTCCGTGAGCTACTGATCAGAAATAAAATCATATTTAAAGTTGGTGAAATCAAAATGCATTAAGATCTATTTCCTTACTCAAAGAAAATACAATTCTAAGCTGCAATACCTTTAGTGTATTAGATGTCGATTAAATCATATCACGAGTTGATTATTTTCCCGTAACCTACATGACCCCATGTCTTTTTATTCCTTACTTATTCACTGCGATCCATTTTTTTTTTTTTAAAAGTTCATTTCCTTTCTTAATCTGCACAAGAAGCAAAACTGCCACTGCATAGCTATCAATCTAAAACCCACCCAAATCCCATAATAAAACGTTTCAAATTCAGGAAGTCTCATAATGGCAGCGCTGAGCTTCAGGATCTTCCTCACAGCTCTTCATCATGCTATTTTAAACTGTCAGGGTCATAATTTTCTGGGCAGTTACTATTTTCCTCTTGATGCTTCCTCTTTTTATGTCTCTATTGTGGTGAGCTTGACACGTAATAGTGATCTTTAAATATTCATCACGTTTCATTTCGACCGTCTTCACTACGGCCGCCGAGCCAAAAAGACACGCTTGATATCGTCTACCTGTGAGAAAGTGTTTGAAAGGCTTAGGCAGGGCATCACTCAAATCGAGTAATCTTTCAAACGTGAGACTCTGAATGTATGCTGCACAGTCAGCAACAGAGCACAGTGCCAAGGAGCAGAGACAGCAACACCAAACCAGACAGGAAATATGTGTAAAGCTTTTAGTATACCTTTACTATAACGTACAGGAATTCTCAGGAGATTTTGGTCTAGCTATAGTTCTCGAGAGAACCTGTTGTTTGGAGCATTCCCAAGTCATCATTTTTAAAGACACAGACTCGACAATATTGACACAGACTCTGAGTCAAAATTGGAAACCTTATGCAGTGTGATGTTACAGGAGAATAACATTTACGGGAAAGACAGTGAAGCAAGCTAACTTATTCATCGCTAGTTCATATGTTGAAAAAAAAAAAACTGAGGACAAGCCATATAAATATGAGCTAATATATAATATTCATGCTTGATGCCTGTGCATTATTGTAAAATCTGCTGAATATGAAATTATTTTGTATTTTTTTGGCTGTCGCTTTTTTGTATAAATTTGGGATAAAGCCTTAATATCATTCTAGAAGTCTTCTAGAAATCCTGTCTTCTAGACGTTTTTTTATTGTTTTTGCTGTAAACAAGTTTTAACATGACTGTACATGTGCTGCACTCTAATACATAATTGTATATAATTAATGGAATTATAAACTCTCTCTCTCTCTCTCTCTCTCTCTCTCTCTCTCTCTCTTTCACACACACACACACACACACACACACACACACACACACACACACACACACACACACACACACACTTTTAAATGTATAAACTGTTGCTGTTTATCTATCTGTCTTTAGTATTTATATCCACAGCATTTTACTATAGCACTTTATTCATCACTATACTGTGCTGCTTAGTGCTGCTCTGTCCCTTGATAATTATTGTATTCTATTGTCATGCTCTGTTTTGCACACACATACACACACACGCATACACACACACGCACACACACACACATACGCACACACTCACACTTTATGTCATAATGTGTACAGGGCTTGATGCCACACACAACACTTACTATTTTTAATATTTAACACAAATTCTAGAATAATTCAGTTATTCATGATCATTTGGATTCATTTCTGGATTCATTTCTGTTTTCATAATGTGATCATATGCAAATGGCCTGAAATTCTACTTACCTAGTAGACGTTGAGTCTACTGAGTGTCTTCACTTGTCCGGTGTACTTCTATTGTCACCTCACACCTTCCTCTAACACACTGCAATACACTGGTTTATTTACACCTTAGATTGTAGTGTGACAGGATGTGTTTTATATCACTAAGGAATCCTAAAACTCTTTCTAATTATTGCATTTCAGTCACATGATGCAGTCTGAATTTCTGAAAAATGGCTAAACGTTTTCACCTTACAAGTGGAAAATGCTCACCTGCTGACACTGCATATGTATCATGTCTATAGATATTTATACATTTTTTAAACATTATTAAAACATTATTAAGATCATTTTTATTGCGACGTGGCTGATCCCACAGGCAGGACACGCACTACTGTGGACGTTGGAGTATGGTATCGATGTTGCATGTTCTGTATACTGTTAGTTGATTCAGTAACTTTTATAGTGCCAGAAACCACATTAAATCACTAATGTTACATTTAATCTGTTATCATTGGCAGGTGAGAAGGTTCTAGTCAGGAGTTGCTGCACCCTGCAGACTGGTGCTGGTACTGCAACAAGCAGAGGATTCCTATAATCATTTTAACTCTCAGGTACACCTTTATAATGCTTTCCTTTTCATCTGAGATGGTGAAACATTATTAAATCAGTTTGTAGGAGTTTTAATACTCCATCTGGAAAGCTGTAGAGGCATGCTGACTCTATAGATGAACAACAGTGTGTGTGTTTGAGGGAGAGAGTGGAAGTGTACTCAGTCTGGATAGAGCAGAACTCATACTTGATTGCCAGCAGTTCATCAGTGCGTCTCTCAGATGTGTCAGTGTGCCTAGCCTGGGGCAGAGCTCTGCCTCCGATTGAAGCTGACATCGCCCAAAATATGAAAGCAACAAATCATACTTCTTGGTCGGGCCCTAATCTCACGGCCGGGCCCCTGTGCTGTCGTCAGCACAATCATGACTGCCACAATGAGCTCTGCTGCCAGCCTGCAGCTCTCCAGATGCTTCTAGCTAGCGGAGCACAGAGCCAGAACGCGGCCTGTTGCCACACACAGCAGTGCTTCAAAACACTCCCAATACAATACTTACTGTTTAGTACAAATTCTAGAATAATTCAGTTATTCACACTCGTTCGGATTGATTGTGAACAGCGTAAGTAGGTTAGGTGAAATCGCTAGTAGGTTTTCTGAAGGTGCTCCAACTATCCTTATGAGTCAATCTCAGGAGTCTACTGAGTCTCTTCCTCAGTCCTGTGTGCAGTTATCACACTGCAATACTGATTACTTTATATAATCAATTTATTTAATTTCTTATTGTCTTATATCCTGTAATATTTGTTTATCTGAATTTTTTTATTTTTATTTTTTGCTTGTTTTTATTTCCGCATCATTCCTAGTTTTCCTACTATGCAACTAAGGCATGGTCACCGTCAGTGAGATCAATGAAGTGAACATTAACTGAAGCATCTTGACCTGTGTGTGGGTGCATGATTGTATGCTGCTGCCATATGTTTGGCTGATTAACTTGCATGAATAAGCAGGTTCCTCATAAAGTGCTATGTTTGTATTCAGACTATTTTCAGTTAGCATGATGAATTTGCGGTCATCATGCTGAATTTGCGGGCATCTGTGTTCGACCCCGTACAGTAAGTGTGATGTTCAGTCCTCCTGGCATCTGGTGGCTCTGTTGGGGCAAACAGGCAGGCAGGAAGGCAGGAAGGCGTCAGGGCGCACCAGAGGGATGTTGGTCTTATGTGGAGCTGTAATAGCTTTGGCTGTCAGGATCCGGTCGCCTCCAGGTTATCTGCCACTCACTGTGACATGAATCAGCAGTGACTCCAACAGATTTCAGCCGTTCCCCTTCGTCCTGTAAACACAGCCAGAGTTCGCTGACCTAAAGCTCAAACATGGCCCGTCTGCCAAGGTTGCAGCTGCGAACCTCGCATTTCCCACCTCCAACCGTGTCCTCAAGACTCACGGCGCCGCTCTGTATGTCTGAAATGCTTTCTGCAGGCCACCCAATGTTTTTTTTCCTTCTTCTTCTTCTTCTGATGGTTCTGAGCACAAGAAACTGAAAAACGATTTAAAACAGGAAGTGCTATAATCTTAACCATGATGTGGGAGAAAATCTTCAGCAGCGAGAGTGAGACTGTGATGGGTGCACACTTGGAAAAAAAAAAAAAAAACAGGACTCACAATAATTGACAGCCAAGGTTAAACAATATGACCAATTTTGCATCTGTCTTGGGGAATATGTAAAAGCCAGCGAAATGTCCTAATAAAATCATTTGGTTCCTACATCCCTCTCTGGGTTCTTCCTATTATTTTGCTGCTCATTTGACATGTGACACTTATCTGCTCCATGACATTTTCCCCAATAAATTCGAGTGTATTTTCAGTCCAGTTAGTGCAGTTAAAATGTTTTATTTCCGTGTGGTTTTAAATCAGTGTCTGGATGCACACAGCCCTTTTCCAGCACGGTGACTTAATTAGGTGCAGGACTGACACTTTTCAAGTGGCTCCCTGACAAGCTGATACACACAGGCCTGGAGAAAAAAAAAAAAAAAAAAAAAAAGAAGTGGCGCCCATTTGTTGGATTAAACATTCGAAAATAATCTGTCTTTGTTGATCTATTTGCAAGAAAATGAGACAAATGCACGGGTACATACTCTCAAACTGTTTACATATGCAAAGATTAGGTACTTGAATTGCAACATTAATAAAATTCTTCTATTTCTTCGGCATGATGGTGCTGTTAGTATCATAATCAGCACTTTTATTTATTTGTTTAGTGCCCCCTTTTTTCCTTGTGCTTTGTGTGCAAACATTACAAGGCGCAATTAATTGTTGGGTTGTTTTAGCTCATGATTGTGCATCCGATTCGAGCTCGCTTTTAATGTGGCAATAAATCTCGAATGACTTTGAATTATTGGCCTGAATTAATATTAGAAACAGCTAATTTCCTAGCCCTGAGTACGTTGATGAAAGGATATTCTTTCTATAGCTTAATGTGAATGGCTGACATTGAGCCGCTACCTCCAAAAGCCATTTCAAATGCCCTCATGCCACAAATGCCCATCCACCAGCGTGGTCATTTAAAATTTCCCCATTAAGCGCAAAAGGCTAAATGACTCGGCTGTGACTTACTGCAGTCACGGCACACTTCCATTTGACGAGCCACTTCAGAGACCCTCGGTTTTAATTAAGGAACACAAATGGCCAGAATATCGCATTTATTTTGTCATATTATTCAACCATATCTTAAATCATTCTCTGGCTTCCATTTGAAAAGAAGTTGCTAAGCTGAAGGATAATGCCTTGACAGAGGGGAATTGTGGATCCATCGCCGAAGCAAGGCACTAAATAATTTATGGCTTTAATCTGTGCACTGAGGTGTGGGATCTATGCCTGCAATTATAAATGCAAGGTGGAATTATTGCTGAACACTAGAACTGCATTAGGAGTCGTCTGATGAACGGCGTGATTGCCTCCTCATTTTGCAGCGACGGAGGGCAAGTCTGTGTCAGAATGCTCAAATCACCAAAGCACAGATGCTTCCTCCCATTTGCCATCAAATGTCAGTTGCCAGTTATAAAACAGATATGATAGGGAGGAGTAATTGAGGACTTGACTGCTAGGGGAGAAAAAAAAAAAAAAAGAAATAAAAAAGCATAAAGTGTTTATGTACTTAGACTGTAATTATTCTTTAATAGCTCTGAAACGAGAGAGGTTGAGGGAGATATTTTTAATTGTTATGATATAGGCACGGTTCATAGCGTATGCAGTAATGAAATGAAGGTTCATTAGCATATCTAAGATATTAGTGGTAAAAAAAAAAAATAACATTCAGTGGAAGAGAAATACTACCGTGGTCTTCTAGTCTGCCTATTATTAAAATTTCAATCGTGTATTTAAACTTGCACCAGTAAATTTTAATACAGCAAGTGTGTGGTTTTTTTTTATATAACTCTAACAGGCTGCAATGAGAAATGTTATTATGCCACATAACAGACCAAGAAACCAATCAGATGTGCTAAAACCAACACAAATAAGCTTCATCTACTGTCCTATCTATTTCCCCTGAAAACAACTCATAGTATTGTTGCCGCAATTAAAATAAATTCAGGAAGGCAGGTAGAAAAAAATGTTAATGATTTATTTTTACTGGTATAAAAGGTGCAGTATGTTCTGTCTCACTATCCTCCTTTTGATGAGACACATTTCTCTGCAGTGCTATATATACATTGATGTGAGACATCTTTATGTCAAAGTTGTCTAAATCTGTTAACTCACATACCGAATCTGAGCCTAAACTGGTGATTAAACATTTATTAAAGTGCTTTTATGTTCTATCATTGCAACACAAATATTTTACAGAATAATGTACTGTACATTTGTTTTTCTTTCATTTTTTCTTCTTTTTTTTTTTATTTGTTATTTTTTTTATTTGCATTTTTGTTTTGGAAATGTGTGTCTGGCTACCTGTTTGGATATTTTGTCCATCCAGGTACATCATCAGAGCTTACAGTTAATGCATCAATCAATTTTGCTGTTAAAAGTATTACAATTAAAACTTGCCATATCATACAAATAAATAGTCATAGCCAGGAGCTACCGCATGCAAACATCTGCAATTATGTTTCAAGCAATAATACAGTTCATTACTGGTGATGCAGTTGAGCAGAGTGCAAAGACTTATGTCAATGGATTCATTTCAGAATCTTTTGCAATGCATTTACTTACATTTCCTTCTAATCCAGCCAGTGTGTCCATTTCTCCTTAACGTGATGAAATGTTTTGTTTTTAAATTTATGAGCATACTACATAATGCTACATGTAACATGAAAAAAAAATAATAATTTCACCCGTTATTTTTTTTAATATATAAAAGCAGAGCAATTACAGTTATTAACAACAAAACTACATATAATAAAAACCAACCAAGCTACTCTTTGTCCATTTCAACAAATTGTGAATGATTCTCTGGAGATTTGCTGTGGGTTTTACTCAAGTGAAGTTTGACTGCATGGTTGCTGGCAAATGTCCGACTACAAAGCTTGCATTTGAATTTTGAGTCAATGTCTTCCTCAGTCACCAGTGCTTCAGTCATTCTAACACTGAAAGCTTTCGCCAGTTCAGGCTCTGCTACCTTTGTCTGGTGCTCGACTGGCAGTTTGCTCATGTCTTTGATCTGAAAACCGAGATGCGATTCAAGATGGGAAATGAAGGCAGATGGCATCCTAAACTGGGATGCACAGTCGTTGCAGTAGAAGACCGGGTGGCCTGTGTCCATGTTCTTTAAAAATTTGGTCCCACCTGTTTTCCTAAGTTGGTATTTAACGTTGGCTAGCCAGTGGCTGATGGTAGTCATAGAGAGTCCAGTAAACTTGGATATGTGCATTCGTTCCTGAGGACCAAGATCAGAGAGAAGATACTTGCCCTCAGAGGTCTGAAATAGACTGGATGCAAACTGGGCTTGAAGAATTAGCAAGTGCTGAGGGTTCCAGTTTGATTGCCTGCCTTTACGTTTGTGGACAGAATACACCTCACCGGACACATCTTCAAACCGCCTCACGTCTGACTCTAGTTTCATAGCAGGCACTCTGGATGGTATGGAGGGCTTTGGCGTCGTGGCTTTGGGAAGAACCTTCACCATGTCAGCAATGTCAGACAGTGCATGTTTCTGAGGCATTGGAGTGGAGGACTGCGATGAAAGAGAAGAACTCAGTTTGTTATGTTTGTTTTTTGTTAAGTCTATTGGCTGGTCATTATTTGTGAACATGAAGTTTCTGTTGGCCCTGATGACAGCGGAGGATGTGAGGACCGAGCCTGGTTTCTCAAGACCTCGGCTTAGTTCTGAGAATATGGGTTGGATGCGTTGTGACAGAACCCCCTCTTGCCTTGGCTTATTTGCCTTCCCCAAATGATTGTTCAAGACAGACTGTAGTGCACTTAAAGGGTTTATAGTAGGGACTTCCTGAGAGTCGCTGACAAAGTCTGAGGAACTGCTGTGCCCATTGCTGGCAGGAGGGCTCGGTGAAGGGTTGGCTGTGTCAGAGAAAGCTGGGCTCAACTTCCCTTTGATCGTGTCATTCCCTTCACTTACACAGTCTGCATCCAGCTTTGAAGAGGAAGAGGAATCATCCTGACAATCACTGTCATCATTCTCTGCCAGATCAAACTTGCTGTTCTGGCTCTCTTTGTCGTCGGATGCATCGCCCCTCTCCTTCTTGATGTCCGGATTGTGATGTCCCTGGAAACTCTCGTGTCCTCGAAGTCCCTGATAAAACTTTCCTTTGGGGGCAATGAGCCTCAATCTGTGGCTGTGACTCTGTTTAACCTGTATGGGGGGAGAGGCAGAAAGAGGGGCGTTCTTAATTACGCCTGATAGCTGGTAAGCTGCGTGTATGCTGGGGTAAGCACTCCAGCTGGGTGTCCCAGTCTGAGCCTTATTAATTGCTGTGGCCACTGTGTTGGCTAAAGATTTCAGTATATCACCCCCTCCGCTGGCTCCTTGCTCCAGGTCCTCCTCTCTTAGGTATGGGTATTTAAAACTAGCATCAGTACACTTTTGATCTGCCTCGTCTTGCTGGTCATCTTTTTTTCTCTCTTCTTCTTGGTCAGGTTTCTTTTCCTTTGGGGAAGATTTAAGAGAATCCCCAGAGGCAGTACTCTTTGGGGAGGCCTTCTGTCTCTCAGACTCATTAACAGTTGGTTCCGCTAGTGATTGCATCTTTTCTATTGCTAACGGATCAAGAGTTAATTGTTTACCCTTCTTGGATGCTGAATTTGTTACTTTGATGAAATGACCAGTAACCATCATATGAGTGGTCAGCTGTTGAAGAGTATCATGTGAACTTCCACATTCCATACACTTTAGAATCTGGGATTTGCATGTTTCGAACTGCCATGTGTAGCTAGCACCATTCTGATAGCCATATCGGCTGTTTGGAGCATTTGTAAGACCAGCTGACCTTTGGGCTTCACTGTAGCCTATAGTACCAGTAGTAGAGTCGGGGGAACAAGGCCTTGTAGATTCAAAGGCACGCTTCTTTGCTGGTGGAACTAATTTAGGAGTGATTACTGGAATAGGTTCTTTCAAAGGCACTTTCTGGTAATGTTTAGTTTTTATCATGTGGACACTTAGGTCTTGGAGAGAGTCAAAAGAATGTCCACAAAACATGCATTTCAGGACTTTCTGGGCATCCTCCTTGCCTTCCATGTCTTGTAGATTCCTCTTCCGGCTTTTGGATGATGAAGTGGAAGCAATTCCTTGTCTGCTATGGTTGTCATCTTGGTAGTGACCGCTCTTGTTCATATGCACTGTTAATTCTACTAAAGTGTCATATGCTGCACTGCAGTCTTTGCAGCGGAATCGACTGGCCCCTGTGAAGACTGTACCACATGCTTTGCTGCTCTGCCTGTACAGGTGAACTGAGCTGAACAGGTTGGGCTTTGACACAGGTTTTGGTGACAGTGTTTGCTGTAAGGTTTTGGACAGTGCATCCTGATGCCAGTCAAACTCGCGCTTCGTCGTTGCGTTGGAGCTGTCACAGTTTGGCTTGCTGCCGGTGTTGCCAACCTTAAGGTCTAGTCCGATATTGGTCCAGTAGGAGTCTGAGAGGAAGTTGACATAAGTTGCCCTCATTTTCTCAAGGCTGCTGTACATCTCGTCTTTGGGTTTTGAACCATGGTTCTCAGTGTCCCTCAGACTCTCTGGTGGGGAAGAGGCCTTGAAGTCAGATAGTCTGTCGCTGCCATCACTCAGACGGGACTCCAGTTCAACTTCCTGGTTGGACAAGACGCTGACTGGAGAATTCTGGAAGCTGTAGCTGCTCTTGTTGTCGGTTTCCTTGTCCTCAGGAATCTTAGAGCTGGTCTTTTCAGACCCCTCATCTTCATTTTGCATGTCATTTTCTCCCTCCTCTTCTGCCACTGGTTCAGGGGCACCGACATCATCATCAGGCTCATACACTGAAAAAGAAAAAAATATATATATTTATACATATATGTAAATAAACATTTATCAGTATACAGTTTTGAGTTCTGGCCGTAGCAATATATAGGAAAGTAGCAAGACGGTATATGTCATTCAGAACGATCTATAACATGCTGTAAATGGTGTGTTGTTTACATAATAGGATAGGTCAAGAAATGATCTGCAACAGAATAATTTCTATCTAGTTCTGTGAAATATGATGTCAAATGTACAATTTAACCTAATCAAATCTAGAGTTGAATGATCTAAAAATGAAATTAAAAAAAAAAATCAAATAAGGTCTTTTTTAACCCAAGGACTTTATGCAAGAATGAAAATTTACATCTACGGCATTTGGCAGACGCCCTTATCCAGAGCAATGTACAAAAGTACTGCCTGTTTGGCTGCCTGATCAAAATTCAAACCTGGTTGCAGGCACAATAGCTTTTAGTGAAATATATATGGGACCAGACACTTGCATTTCTTCTGGTTAATATTCCATTTTGAGTTACACTCAACACGGAGAACTGTCGATTGTAAGCTTTAAAAGTACTACCCCCTTCAGCCCCCTATAGGCCTTCAGCATTTGGACTCTGAAAACAAGACTTTTTTTTAAATCAATATTTTAGAGGTGCCTCAAGAGGAAGCCTGGAGGTGAACTGCTACCAGCTAATGGATGAAGATGGAAACGGGATTCAGGCTCTGAAAACAAACATGGAGTATGCATGGAGATTGGAGGCCTTGCGTACAGGCAAACGGACTCCCAGTGTGTGGTGACCTCGATCCAACACCATCAAGATTTTACATCCAGCAGACCAAGATGAGCGAAAGCTTCATAGAATACTTTTACAGTCTCCTGATGGTCGAGAAGGAAATCATGTTTTATTGAAATGGGTGTATGCTGTATATATATAGATTTCCCCAAACTGAAGAACTCTGGACTATAACTGGCTTAAGTCTTTATTTTTTCTGATGTTACATTTATTATATTTATAAAATCTCCATGATTTTACATGTGTAACAATAGCACTAGTAAATTGTAAATTGCCAGGTATTAAAAACAATTCAGCTAATTGTAGTTTCATCAAGACTTCCAGGTCTGGAAAAAAATACGTTTCTGCACGTTCATGACATTTTTTAATAGCGCTGGTAATCGTGGGAACAAAACTGTTTAAAAATATTCTCTCTGTAGGCACAGGATAGCTTTGATGAACCATTAACTGTATGAGGGAAACATTATGTTTTTGTAAGCTACACTATAAGAACAAGACAGTACAACACGTCCAGTACACAACAGCTACATATAGTTTAACCTATAAACACAGACTCAGGGCCAATTCTCTCAACTAAAGTAATAAAGCGTTAATAAAGTACAGACATTGTTATTATTTCACTATAACACAGACGTTTACACTGGAATTTCACGTTGACCTTTCCAATGAATTGCAACTGTTTTATCTAAAAGCAAACGCGTTCACGATTCATTTCAAATGCACTTACTTTCACACAACTTGAAAGAAATCAGGATTTGATACTGAATATTAAAAAGCCACTCTTTCTAACACTGAAGCACTGTTTTTCAAGCTGCATGGGATGCTGTATATTAATGCCACCAAATGCACAAATTAACCTCAAGCCTCCCAGATGTCTTGGAGAAAAAAAAAATCCCGTAGCCTTTCCTCCCTAAGCCATTTGTAAGTGTAAGCTTCTTTTTGCCAGCCTCTGATCTCTGCCAAGCAGCAGGGATCCAGAATACAAGATCAAATGCAAGGGCACGGGCCCTCAAGACATTAAGTGTTAGGCCAGTCTGCTGTGCTAAACTGCTACAGCGACGTCAGGACACAATACCTCAGCTGGGGTAATTACAAGGAAAATCCCATGCTCTCACCATCAATCATTAACGTTTAAGTCAATACACCAAGTAAAGCATAACTTGAACTAAGACAGGGATCATTTGTATTCGTTTTTATTAATGCTCACTAGCTTATATATTATTTTAATTTAGCTGAAGCGGTGCATAAACGTAAGGAGCACCCTTGTGTTTTTAACCCTCTTTGAATTTAGGAATAGCTATCTGGTGAAGTGATGATATGAGGCTGTGTTTTGGTGCTCTGTGCTTTTTCAAACTCGTGAAGGCTGCCTTGGATTTAAACAGGCTCGCAAAATAAGGGGCTGGCATGCTGATGCTGAGATTTAGCATGTCATAAACTCCTGTAAACCCTCCAATCTGTGTCAAAACAAATTTATATCTTCAGACAGAGATATGCAAAGGTCAAGAAACCTAAGGTGCCTGTCATAAATCAGCCACTTGAAGTGTTTATAACGTTAATCCATTGGAACGGACTCTTGGCATAACAAGACCTCGATTTCAAGAGCTCGCTGGTTGTCGGCCAAGCGGCTGTACGGGACTAGACAGCGGAGCGTACGCTGGGCAGTTCACCTATGATTTGCGTACACAAGTTGAATGCACACCGTTTGAGAGTCTGCTTTAATTGTTAGCAACCTGGAACTATAAGGTCATTTTCTTTTACCAAAAGAGAGCGCTACTGCAGGTAACTAAATACCCTTAAAGTCAAGAGTCAGGTCAAGAAGATTTCATTGTCATTTCCACTATATATAGCTGACGCAGTATGCAGTATGCAAAGAAATCGTTTCGCCAGGAACATGAAGCTACATAAAATGACATGAAGCTACATAAAACAACACAGAGATTATAAGAGATAATAGTGCAAACAGTGTGGGACAAAAGAAAGTGCAAACAGACAATACAAAACACTACAAGACAAATACTGTGCATACTGTATATTATACCCAATCTATAAATATATAAACCCTCAGCTTTAAAGCCACGGTCAACAGAGAGGCAAAACTAAAACTAATTTACGAAACAGTGAATGTCCAACTATATAAGCTCTCATATTCGAATAATCATAATCAAATCTCACAGTAAAAAAACAAATTAGCCGGTTTAATAGGCCGAAATAAAATATTGCTCCTCACTGGATACGATGTTCATCATAGCGCCAAGAGATGCAGCCACAGCGTTTATTGCTCTGTGATTATTTTCAACCGGAAATATACAAGAGCTCTTGTATATTAGGGGCTTTGCAAATATTGTGAAAGAACACAGTTTACTGTAAATTATTGCATACTGCATATGTTGTGTGAATTGTGCTTTCTGTTGCTGAGTCCAAGACAAATTCTGTGTGAATAAAAGATGTTGACTCTCTCTCTCTCTCTCTCTCTCTCTCTCTCTCTCTCTCTCACAATCCATGCAGTGTTTGATTGATCACATTTTTACTCCAAAACAGTCATAAAAAAGTGTGTTTCACTGTTTTTTTTAATGGGAATGCAAAAAATTATGCAACTCAGTCACACGTTTTGACACTAGGTTAAGCCAAGGGTGGTCAATATCGTAATTCTCAATGGAGCTGGTGTTTAGGAATTACAGCACTGTAGGCTAATCACTCATGGTGAGACAGGCTGAGTTGTGTTTGGTGTAAATCTGTCAATCAAGGGCCTGAGAGTGTATAAACCATCATGAAACTACAGCTTTCTCTAGTACTGCTGCTACGTCTGCCTAATTACAAGTGCTCTTTAACTGCTAGTATTTCACACGGCGAGCGTGTTTCGGAGCAAGCTAGAAGTAAATCTGTCAAGGGCTTGATTTGCATTCATTTAGAGGAGCGTATAAAGTATTGTTTCGTTGCGCACTTTGTGCGGCTACTTTCAGCACTTCCTTGGGGTTCGGCTACTTCGGTGTTAAGTCAGAGCCGACCTTCCTGAGTTCCCTTCTGCTGGTGTTGTTAGCGTTTGCCACATCAACATATATCCCTGTAGCTGTAACATTTCTATCAGGAGCACGTTTGTGTCCAGGAGACAGCGGCGGCTTTCAGGGCCCAGGAGGTAACACTATCTTCACACGAGACGCTCTAATTTCGAGGTGCCGCTGACAGGTCTGTATGTCTAGGGCACTTTCGCCATGGCTTGCTTGCCCATCTCACGCTACAAGGCTTTTTTTTCCTCTTTCTTTTTGCCCCACGCCAATCGATAGCTCTTTTTACTCCTCATTGATTGCCTAGCAGTGGGAGCGACCTAAGCAGAGGCTGTTATGACATTTCTAGATTTCCCCCTGTCCTTGGGACAATCAATTACATGCGCATGGCAATCAAAACCTCTTTGCAAAATGAACCTGCTCCATGACATTTTCATCTCCTGGATTTATGCCATGCTTTAAAAAGAGAGAGAGAGAGAGAGAGAGAGAGAGAGAGAGAGAGAGAGAGGGTCCAGACAGACAGGGTTGTCGTGTCTCACATAAGAATGCAATGTGCACCTACACACGTACACACCGCGTACACAGGCGTATGCTAATGACCCAGGTCAGGTGATTTGCGAAAATCCTGCGTGCATTCGGCCGTACAGAGGCGCACCTATGTCAGATATATTGCTTTGGTTATTGATTTTTGTCATCAGCTATGACAGCCAAGTCCGCTGTGGCTTTACCTGACGGTGCCCTATATAGAGTTCAGGAGTCTTACAGCCAGCAGAGCTGCAGCACAAGGAGACTTTGATAAATCACAGTAACACCAAGAAGCTCTCGTTTATTCCGGCCTGCTTCCTTTCCTGATGTAGCACAAAAAAAAAAATAAAAAGAAAAAAAAAAAGAATCATGATTCTAATAGACGTTTCCACGCTACACCCTACACCATATGGACCATGATATATAGATTTGTGCATAAAAACCTTTTATTAAATTCTACACCAGATTTAATGTCCACATAAATACAGGAATTTTTATTTAACTATTAGCTTAGAACAGTGAAAAATACAAAATATTAATTCGTATTTAATATTAATATTAATATTATTCCAAGCAAGTCTAGTCTGCTTGGAAATGTTTTTAAAAATGATAAAATATATTTTTCTATTACAATATCTCACAAACATACATGTGACATCATTTTTGTTTTTCTTTGGGAAATTATTCATTTAATTATATAATTATATCATTCAGCCCTACTGTGCAATCAGAAGGGAAAAAAATGCTGCAAACCCATGAACATAAAAATGCTGCAAACCCAAAGTAATACGAGAAAGAGAAATAGCGCCTAGTCCTAACAATCCCCTGAAATAGTTTCTTTTGTTGTTGTTGTTTTTTAAAGTGTTAATTAATGAATTTATTTATTTACTTATTTCTTTTTGAGCCTTTTTTTGTCTGATTCAATTTCCATAATTAACAAGCCAAGTTTAGGTATTTCACTTTAGCAAATTCATTCATTAATTAAAGAAAGAAAGGAAGAAGGAAAGGAAGAAGGAACGAAAGAAAGAAATCTATATGCGTTTTTCTGCTCATGCTTCCTCGGTTAATCCGTAACAGGCTCAATTAAACCATTTACCAATATTGAGCAGCGGGCAAAGACAGGGCTGTTCAAACATTTGCCAGCTCTGCTATGTGTCAAGATGAGGTGAGAATTGCCAGAGCTACTGGTTTAAAGCGCTTTATTCAAAATCACTTTACGGCTGCTACAAACATACACAAAGCGTTATGACGTGGCTGGAAATCGGATCTGTTTCTGAGTAGGATATTATATTTCAGGGCATTTTTACTTTATTTAAAAAAAAAAAAAAAACACGGCCATGTTTTTGTAGGCTAATGTGCTGTTCTGAAGCCAGACAGGCATACACACATGCAGACATTACAGCTGATTACAGAGCTATTGTAGTCAGTAGGAAGCCCCTTTCCGCTGTGTGTGTGTGTGTGTTTTTTTCTTTTTTGTTATATCTTTTCCAGGTTTCAGACTGGAAAGTGGACGAGCACAAGATTAGAGTTCATTTTTGTATGCATGAAGGAGATGTTACTTAAAGTGCATTACGTCCTTCGCTAAACACGAGCCGTTCGTGCGGATAAATGCCTGGCTTTCGTACAGCCGCACATTAAATATTAAACGCTTTAATATAATCAACTTCAGGTTCCCAATTCGGTTCCCCAGGAGCACACGGGGAGGAGTTGCAGAGGCGTGCACGATTGTGGAATTGCTGCAATGCTCGCAGACCGAAGCCGACTCCAGCTGTGCACTTTGCCGCATCAAAAGAATGAAGGATGCTTCCTATCACTTCACGCCCTGTAAGAGTAGAGCATGCTACAGCAGAGGTATGGCTTGGGTCAGGATATCACGCTTGTGGCGCTCGCCATCTGTGGCGTGTTTATAAAGATTCTAATAATGATCTCAGAGAGCTTCTAATTTAAATTAAATAATTCTCACTAAGACTGATTTATGACTGATCTCAGAGCAACTCTGAGCAAGGACAATACAACTTTTATCTTAGAGAGGAGGCGTGGCTTAACCTCTAACTAGGCATGACACGTTCTTTTGAAGACTGTGATTGGTTGGCCAATAAAAAATAGGAGCACATTTACAATATGGTCTATTATAAGCCTTTACTTTGCTAACATCTGTTATAAATGTAACAAAAGTAATGTAAATGTAAACGGAAACATCTCCGACACAGCGTATAAAGTCACATACACACACACACACACACACATATATGCCATTTCTGCGCTGTATCTAAGATGTTATCTCTAATATGACTGGTCATAAAAATAATTCCTACACTATCTAATCTAGTTCATCTTAATAACTCACTATCATTATTAAATATTGTCTGCGATACATTTCGTCTCCCTCATTACCTTTCGGCCATTTTCTCCTCTGCTAAAGAAATTCTTAAGCCTCTTAAAATTCCTCCTCACTACTCCTAACACTTTTTGACCTTTTAATGGTTCAGATGCTTTATTTATAACTTTTATCTTTCCTAGGCTCATCCCTTTAATTTTAAGGGGAATCGCCCACATTTCTAAGAATTTTCTTAGAATTAAGTCACTAGGAAAAACACTTTGCACAATGAAATTTACATGAACACGGGCCCTGGTGTTCATGTGACTAGGGGAAGGACGGCACCTTTAAGTTTTACTCGAACCTGAATCTAAATGGTATCCGAAACAACGAGGAAGCAAGCGTAAGGAGCAAATACGTCCATGTGAATATTCTTGACAACACGATCGCTGACTGAGAAACAGCTCAACATGTAGAGGATATGCTGTAGATAATAAACACAAAATGATTTACTCTCATTGTTTCCTGTTCATTTCAGTCACTGAATGATACAGCTGAATTTGCTAGGATACGATACACTTTAGTAGACTTTAGTGTGTTAGCTTTGTTCGGGATCTGGATTAGGCCACAATTTGTTTATGAATGATGAACATTTTCAGAGTATCAGAGTTCCTGGCTTTTGATTCTGTTTGTATCTCTGAATGTCATACTGTCTATGATTGTGAATGTGTATGTATCTGTATTGTGTATGTTTCATTAGCTTTTAAACTCCTACATCTATCCAGGTTGTCGAATCTTTCCATCCTGTGTGTTAACAAGCTGCCAAAGTGAGTGTCTTGCACAATTCAGACACCATTAACAAACTTTAGATTTAAAAAAAAAACAAAAAAAAACAAACAAGAGGTTTCACAAAGCTGGCAAACAAAATGGCTCAGATCTTAAAGGCTTTGTTTTTTTTGGTATCTCTCATTAACTTCCCTACGATCAGTTTTGGTTTTACTGTCGACTGGAGGCCTGAGCTGAGACGTGTCCTTTTCAGCACGAACTGAGCGTGTAACTGAAACTGTAAACGATGACCAATCTGTTTCCCTCAGACATGAGCCATGATTCCTGTAAACTCGCACGGAATCAGATCGAAAGTCTGGATGTGGAACACATTTGTTACTCATAATGAATAACGCATCGTTCGGGTCGTGCTTATCGTCATCCGCTTTCCGTACCACATCACTCCCAGGGTCTACAGTCTGTTTCTACCCAGGGGAATTATTTTTATGTGGTGTGCGAAAGAACTGCTGAACAGAGAAGTGTCTTCTTTGAGTACTTATTCACCTTTATCAAGCTTAAACCCCAAAACCCCAGACTCTCCTCCTCCCTCCCTCCCTCCCTCACACACACACACACCTGACCAGTCAAGCAAACAGGGGCAGTGCTAATAAAAGCCCATCTTGCTTCGCTTCCAATTTCCCTGATCGAATGTCACTCAGGAATGTTTGCATGGCTGAGAGACAGAAAGCACTTTTTTCCTCTTTAAGGCAGCCGCTTTCTGATTAGCCTTGCTTTTGTTTAGCCTCTTTTTTCTCTTTACGAGCTGAAACGAGAGGAGGATATAGCCCATGTAGCCTGAGCTGCGCCGAGGTTTACAATGCATCTCACGACACCTGCAGAGAGGATTAGACAAACACGAGCGCCTCGATGTAGGCTAACACACTGCCGTTCTACTTGATATTTACCTATGGATTTCTCACGACGGGCCGCTGTTGTGAGAAGTTTGGGTGTACGCCATGTTTCGTAAAAGGATTCGAAACGTGAATATCTAGCGTGCTAAAGTATTCGGAACGGCTCAAGCTAGTACTAGATCATGACATTATCAAATGTCACACCATGAGAGGGAAGAGAATAGGAGAACCTGCGTACCGTGTTTTTTTTTTTTTTTACAATGATCATGCGGAGCCCGAGCTCCACGCCGAGGCATTGTGTGTCCTCGTCGAGCTCGGAGTGGAAGTAGGCGAGAACTGCTAGCAGAAGCATGTCCACTGGGACTCCACCGAGCCTGTCCTCTGCGCTTGATATGAAACAAAAAAAGCTCTTGTGTGTGTGTGGCCTTTGCCTCAGTCACCTTCGCTGACACATATAGAAGCCTGGATGTAGAGACGACTTTCAAAAGACAAAAGAAGTGAGGCTCGCTGAACACGTGGCCAACTACTTTAAATATTTCTGCCTTCGTCTGACGAAGGATCCGAGGTTTCGTTTTCACAGATTTGGTTCTGGAAGTGTTAATTGATTTCAAACTGACTCCGTGGATAGACAACATGTTTGGGTTGATGGTCGTCACTTCCAGAGCCTATATGACAGCTTAAGGGAAAAAAAATCGCTTTTGACACCACATGAGTGACAGTGAGGGACATCTGGCTGATTCTCCACTTGCACAAGGAATCGGTCGTTTATGTTAAGACGCTCGCCTTTTTTCCCCCGAACACGGGCTCTGAAATCTCTCATTAAAGTCAACTCCTGGCGTTTCCCGTGCTCCGAGGAAAAGAGAGATTATAACAATTTGTATTTTTCCCTGACTTCCCCTTTCCTCCGCACCCTCCCTCTAGCCCTCGGTGGATCTTTCATTAGATTCTGGCCGGGCTCCAGACACCACTTTGCCTTATACAAGCATTTTTTGTTCAGTTTTCAGCAAAGGAGGCATTTTTAAAAAAAATATATTTATATATATATATATATATATTCCAAGTTCATTAATAGGAGATTGCCACTTTCTCCCGCTTTCATTAAATGCAATGAGGCTCGCAGGTAAATCTGCTCCAGGAGCGTGGTGCTGTCAGTTTCTGGAGAGACCAAAGGCTGTTTGGTGGCACGAGTGAAAAGAAATGGAAGGAAGGCTGTCCCGCCAAAAAGCTAGTGGGGAGATGCGCTGAAGAGGAGAGAAAAATGCCTCCAAAACATAGTCCTCTCCATTGGCATTCATTTTAATGGCAAATTTGTCGCGAGCTGTTGTCAGGCACCCTCGGCGTAATGATTAGGCCCGCTAGTCGCTGCGAAGCACTGACTTCAAGACTCGCCTGGTGAGCATTGTCAATCCGTGACAGCACACAATGGCGGCCTGAATTGTGAGACGGGTTGGCAAGCTCGTCCCTGGGAAAAAAAAATAAAAAAGTCCCCCCTCCCCTACACCCCTTAAAGCTGCATTTCTGCTGTTAGTGGATATTTTGTCGCGTTGATATCGAGTTGATTAGAATGAAAAAGGAAGCCAAACAACTGAAAGGCCACAAAGCTCCTCTTAGTGAAGTGTGGGAGACTGACAGACCTTCCTGGAGTTAAACTATTCACTACTTCATGAAAGAGACCTTCTCTATGCACTCCTTACAGAGCGCGGGGCGGTTTATGGAACCGCCAGAACCCAGAATGCTTGGCGCTTAGTAAGAAATCCTTGTCAGTTCCATCCTTGTCCAGTTTTGCCTGATTCCTCAACACCCAATAAAATACCATGAGTCATTTCCTTAACTCTCATTCTGACATGGTGGATAAATCAGTTCCAGCACATGAATGACTAATCCACTTCTGCAATGTTTTGGCAGCAGAAAAACACATTATTTGTGCTGTGCCTTCGATCTGCATGGTGATGAAAAAGGTAAGTAGTCGCATTTGTAAAGGACATGTGCTTAATCAGAGTTAAATTATGCTACAGTGAATAATCCATCAAGCTGGAATTCTCGCTCTGAGTGAAATCAGACACTTAGCCATTAGTAAAATCGGACAGATGTCTAATTTTGTAAAGGCATATTTTTGTTTAACGTGAACTTGGTGTTTGTTTAATATGCGGTATACGCGTGCTTAGCCTCATTATGTCATGCGGACGGATCGTTTTCTTCCTTCAGACGCTCCACGTCGCGCTTGCTCCTGTCATATCTCGTCCGTTCTAGTAGTGAGAGCTGAGCTGGTGGATCTGAAGATGGCGTCGTGCTCTTAATGTGTTCCTTCAAGCATGCTGTTGTTCTTGAAAACAATATTTAAAGTGCACGATTCGCTTAAAGTGAAGAGAAATGAAATAAATACATACATAAATTAATAACAAGGAGTTTTTCCACGTGGATCCCTACTATCACCTACTGATCGGAATCGGTGACACTGACACGCGTTCACACCCATACCTACCTGAAATCTCCCGTCTTCCTGCTCCGCTCGTACTCTTATTGAGTCGCACGGCTGTCCATTAGCTGTAATGGAGTGGGAGGTGGGACGGAGCGCCTCTCATTAGACGAGTGCGGTGCAGCCCATCTTAGGCTGAAAACGGTTAATTTATGGAAAGGAGGGAGGGCAGATGAGGCGCTGAGATGGAACAGATATCCCGCAACGGCTCAAGGCAGGGGGGAAGGAGAGGAGGGAAGGGACGGGAAGAGAAAAAAGGGTAGAGAGATCCCAAGCGAAAGTGGAAAAGAGAGAGAGAGAGAGAGAGAGAGAGAGAGAGAGGGAGGGAGGGAGGGACAGAGGAACGGCTAATGGAAATGAGTGACAGGCTTTCAGAATGATTTACAACGGGCGGCTGGGCGGCGGAGCTGCGGCGCTTTTGATGGATGATCCTGAAAGACGGCGCGCGACCATAAATCATGTCTTTGAATCATTGACAGAGATAAAGGAGGGGGAGAAAAAGCAATGGCATTGATGCTCATTCTTCCAATAATGTACATTGACGAGTTACACTAGCGAGCCTTAATTAAAAAGTGAACATGTGGTCCTCTTTCTCTCTCTCTCTCTTTCTCTCTCTCTCTCTCTCTCTCTCCAGGCTTTGGGTGGTGATATCAGTCATGTTTAAAAATGCAGCGTGGCACCGTCCTCGGCTCTTACTGCACTTCTTAATGGAGAAAAAAAAGAAAAGAAAACAAAAAAAGGATCAAGGTAAAGTTGTTCGCCATTCAATTTCCGACAGCTGGCGGCTTTCCGTTTGGTGAAATGTGAAAAATTGTCCATGCCGTTGTTTGTATTTTTTTTTTTGGTGCTGTGCCACATCAGGAAAAGCAAAAGCTATTCTGAAAAAAAAAAGTCTGTCATATTTACCAAATTATGTTTTGTTCCATTAGCATTTTAACTCTGTGACATTCAACAAAAAAGCCCACACTTCACATTTCTTCCCAATTTTTCTTTCCTTTATAGGCCCTGGATAAACACACACACACACACACACACACACACAAACTCACTCACAATGTTTGACTCAAATATGGCCATTTGTCAGTCCATTGTTACTGTGACAAGTGCAAACAGAAACACGACGGGTCAAACTTTGGGAGGACGGTCGTTTCCAGAGCATCTCCACTTCTGCCAGGTCCTGATGGATGTCAGAGGAAGGGACAGGAGAGAACAGGGGAAAATGGAGAGAGAGAAAGCGAGAGAAAGCGAGAGAGAGAGAGAGAGAGAGAGAGATGAGCACGGCAGGAGCGGTGGCAGCCTGAAAGCCTGGCATTCTGCATCAGCTGGACTCCTCCAAACTGCACACAATAGAGCAGCGAGGTGAAAGTAATCCAGAACATCTGTCCCGGGGCTGAACGCGCTCGGCCTGTTTGTTCTGTTAAAGGAAAAGAGGTTTTCGAGCCACAGTGCGCTGGAAATAATGGACACGAATATAAGTAAAGAACAAAGCTACAGACGTCAATATTAGGATTCTCGTAAAAAACACAATGAGTGATATTCATTTGTACCAATGGGCAGTTTAGGTGCTTTACCCACTTGGCATGTTTGTTACGCTGAGAATCAGAGTGCGATGATGGTCTGCTTTCAGACGAACCCTGGTGCACTTGCATGCCTCAGGAATCCACACAGTATTTTTTCTGTATTATTTTGGTGGCGTTATGGGCAGTGAGGCGTCTCACTTCTCACCTGTGTCCACAGGGTTCCCCTGCCTCTCGTGGTACATCTGTGTTGTGTCGTTGGAAACTAAGGATGCTTCCTTAAGTTGCGTTCCCGTTTACATAAAATGCTGCACGGTTCCAAGTCTCGGGTTCGGCTTCCTGTCCCGCGTTATGGTTTTCTCGTACCTAGTTTCTCATGTGAACTGTTTGGGAATAGGCTGCCAGTGTGAAAGCTCCCTCACACACCAGTGCCCATACTGGCATGTTTTTGGGAAGTGGGAGGAAACCTGAGAACCTGAAGGAAACCCGTGATCGACCCTGTGAGCTGTGACACGGCCGTGACGCCGATATTGACGAATTTTATTAAGGTTCTCTTCGCAGACCTCTTCTGCCAAAGCAAGCACAGGGTGAGAGGGGCAAATCTGTAAAGCACTGTTTTGACAACAGTGACAGAGTTTTGTTTCATTCCTTTCAGATTTCTCTTCGAAACCCGTGATGATCGCTGAAAGTCGACAATAAGGCATTGACTTTTCAGATGGCTCTTTCACGCTGGCTGCAGTGTTTCTTATGTCACAGCTTGTCGCGCTCTCTAAAGAAAATGACATGAGCTTTGCGTCAGAGGCCAGACCTCCTCTTGACTTGGCTTCTAGTTGTTGTGTTTTAGATTATAACCTTGTACCATGGTTTTGCAAGCTTGTGCATTTGTGTGTGTCTCTGTGTGTGTGTGTGGCCGCTTGCTGAAACACATGAAATCCACCTCCAGCTGGACGATGACATTTTGGCTGTTTGAAATGAAACCCGGGCAACAATAGTGCTCCTGCTGTGCAATGCTATGGCACACACACAAGGCCTAGTGTGAGGTATCAATGCCACACATACAAACACCCCCCCCCCATCACATACACACACTTTTTTCTGCACCATTGGGATGAGTAATTATTTTCTGCATATTGTGAAGTTGTACATCTATCATGTCTGATCCCATACTGACATTTTCAAACACGGCTTGATGGACACCTGAAGTAATTACTTGTCATTCTTCCGTTTGAGGATTTTCATGTCTTGCTGCTACGTTCCCCGCAACACTCTGCTGCCTGCTCTCCTCCGGCGCAGCCGCGCGGTATTTTAAGAAACTTCATCTTTTCGAGATGATGGTATCTTAAAAAAAAAGGGGGAGAAGGATAAAAAAGCGTGTACAAAAATCAACATTCAGACACAAAAAAGCGTGCTTCAGACAAAAAAGTCTTGAGGATGAGTCGAGTAATGATTCGCGTGTCCGCCGGAGTCTTTCCAGCCAAATGAACCGAGGAGCTCGATAAACTTCAGAGTCCCTTTGTCTTGGAGTGCTCATTATTTACTCGACTCGAGACCCTATGATCTTAAACGGTCTTAAAAGATGATCCATATAGTAATGAAGTCAGTTCTCCCACTGGCCGCATGCCCAAATACACAACATAATCAAAACAAAGGCGCTGGGGATTGTGAAGAGCGGCTCTGCATTTGACTGACAAACATTACTTTTATTCGTTTGTCGTACCCGTCTTCTGGCAGACAGACTAATGGTTATTGAATACTAATTGATGTATTTAGCTGTTGAGGAGCATCGTCACATTCCTTTTTGCTTCATGCTGGTATTGCCTTAAAGAAGCTCAGCCTTAAAGAGCACCTGAGTCCAGGAAACATTTTGGCCATGATTTGTCCGAGGTGAGAAGTTTAATAGGAGGACATTTCCACAATTTTACAATCTTGAAAAAAACAAAGAGTAAGAGCTTGTTATATCACGCAACGTTTAGTGTCATGAAAACTGCACTCACGTGGACGCCGAGTTACAGCTCGGCTAGTTAGTGCTCTGCCAGGCACCGAGCTTGATGCCGTTGACAGCGGTATTAACACGAAAGCTCGACTTTCAGCTGATCTGTGCAAGCTGATCTGAGTCTTTGGATGAAGAGGTGAGAGAGTCGGACAGGCTAAAAGGCTAAAGCGCTGCTGCAACACTCTTTGAAACGAGGGGACATATTGGAATGGGACGTGGTGATGTAGGAATCTGTGCACCAAAGTGAAAACAGACCAGCACGCACACGTTCGTTATAAAGATTCATACCACAAGTTGCTCAGGGTGCTCATTACTTTTCTCCTATAATGTTGAGCAACATTTCTGATGTAACCTTTTCTGTCCATTGGTTCGGACCACCCTGCTTGCTGGATGGGGTGGAAGCCGTGTTCTCGAGCCCAAGGACCCCGATGCATGTTGTTCTTGGAGGATCGTGAAAGCAAATAGGCACTTATAAGAGCCCTGCCTCCGCTCTCGGTCAGAACCAAAATGCAGTCAAGCCATTCATCAAAACGCCAGACAACCTGCTCCTCTGCCTACCCCATCCACCCCCTCCACCCGATGGCACCGGCCATCTCCCTCATCTCTGGGTTTTAACTAGGGCTCCGCAACATTCCAGAAATGACAAATGATACTTATACCTCTGGCCTGTACCGAATCAATAGGCATGCAGAACGGCTATCCATCTTGCTAGCTATCGACAGCTGCTGCTCGACATCAGAAGGGGGGGAGAGAAGCGCCTGGTGGCTTTATTCAACAGCAAGACGTGGCTGATGGCAGTGTCTATTTTTTAGCCTGAAGTTTGTAAACTGACTGCTGACTGTCCCGTCCTCTAAACCTCAGGATTCCTGTTTGCTACATTACCCGGTTTACAGAAACAGGAACGCCTTCCCGATTTGGACTAAACCTACGCAGATGACTGTATCTGGTGTTCACTTACAGCAATCAATCATTGTCACGCCGACGTCACAGTCTCTAAGCAAATTCACCGACCGAAACGTTGCGTCTCACACGCTAAGCTCAGAAGCATTATCCCAGTGACCTCCTAGGCAGGGATGCTGGCTGAGCGCTAAGCTAAGCTCACACCTGCGTGTGTTTACACGGCCGTGGGTGCTGCTGGAAGCCGATGGCGGCGCGATACGACTGCGTCTGTATCTCAGCAGCTGACAGATAGCACTTCAGTCCAGCTTTAGCTGCACCTCCCCTCGAGGGGACGTGATTGATGACTACCACCGCCACCTAGATCCATTCTCTCTCTCTCTCTCTCTCTCTCTCTCTCTCTCTCTCTACACTTAGACTGAGCGTGACACTCATCCCTCACGCCACTTTTAAGATGCTGTTTTGTAAGGAGAGAGGCTTTACAAATACACGCGTCTGCGCTGGGGAAATTCTTCGAAGACGGATGACGGGTGAATTTCGTAATCTGTTCTGAGAGAATAAGGAAGAACTTACAGCGTGGTGTAGGGTTTACGATTTAATCATTTCTACACTGCCACAATGTCGAGCTATATGTCCCCTAATCATATTATATCCATATTGGTGTCTTTGTCATTTAATCCTGAATTTACTCCAAAGGGTAAACAGGTATGCAGTATTTCTCTCCATTTGCTTTTTTCTTAAAATTCCACATCTACTGTTGATTAGCTGTGGTCAAGTTAGCCGCTTTTCTCCTGATAAAAACTGTATGTAACATTTAGGAGAGCTGCTTTTTAGCCTTTTAACTAGTAGTAGAGCTGCGACCTTCTTCAAGTGAAAGCTTCATTTTAGTGATGTTTTAGGTTTCGCACCTGAAAGAATCAGTGAACCGTGAAAAAAAACACTTATCTTCAGGATCGGCTAAAATCCTGATCCTTAATGCCGTGGTCATATCTGGGTTTTTTTTTTAATCCTTTTTATAATTAAACTCAATGCAGCACTCTATGGATTTATTATTCTTTTTTAATCTGTTCTAAACAATTAGATCATCAATCAACATATTTTTTTGTGGTGAATCTAATTAATATCCAGCCCAAGCCTAAAGTACATCAACATCACGAACGTCTTTTTTGTTTTTATTCGCTTTTGAAAAGTTAGTAGTCTGACGCCCTGTGCCTTTTAAGAAACCGGTGCCCGAGCCATCCGTTTTAACGACGCGACCGTAAACGTGTTAATGAACACTTAGCCCAGCCATCTGGAAGACAATTACACGGGAACAAACACACCAGCTCAGCAACTAAAGGTTGGGTCATCAATCACAGACAATTGTCACAAATGAGATGACTGTTTTCTGCCGAGGCCTTGGCCTCGTAACCCGACGAACTGCTGCGTCCAGGGGAAAGGAGCTGTTTTTTTTTCCCTGTTCCTTGGTTTAAGAGTAAGAAAGAAAACAAAGAAAAAATAGCCCGTCTTCGCCCACTTAACCATTGTGTTAAAGACAATCGGCTTCATTAGCGGTATCGACTGCCAAAAAAAAAAAAAAAAAAAGAAGTGTGATCTAAGAGTGCGGTGCGTCATCCCAAAATAAACATCTCGCAATCTGTCTACATTAGGTGAAGACTTAAGAAGGAAAAGTGAGAAATAATTGTGCATCATAAAAAATGCAAATGAGATGCATTTTTGTTCTATTTTTAACTAGAACACATCGAGAAGCATTGCCTATACAAGAGGAAAAAAAAAAAAACATGTTTAATAAAGTGCCAGTCCTCAGAGGTGTCCTACAGTCAGGCTTAAGCCTCTCCTCTATGAGTAGTCTAATTAATTAACATTTCCTCCCTTTTTCTAATTGTAATCATATGCCCCTTGGGGAGCCATCACGGACTGTAATTGCAATTAAACATTTGGATGAGTTGGTAAAACAATGTCAACACATGCAGTTCTTTTGATGAGCTGCACGAGGAGGGTATAGGGGTGGCTCGAGCGTCACTAACACACGCGCGCACACACACCACAGGATATTACTGGACGGTGCAAAATTCAGATTCAGGCACTAACTCTTCCTCGTTCGTGCTGCCAGGTGAGAGTCGACTGCATGCAAAAAAGGGAAACAATGACAAAAAAAAAAAAAAGTCCTTTCTTCTGACTGTAATTTGTCTTTGTTTTAAAAATGCTTAGAGATGTTTTTTTTTCTCTCAGTATGGAGATGAGCAGTCTTCACCTGGCACTCGCTTTCTCTGTCTTTCTCTGTCTTTCTCTCTCCCTACGAGCTACGGATGAAATCTGAACTATTCTGGCGGCATCCTGATATTTTATTTTACCCCAGGAGCTGCTACTGAGTCACCGCCGAACCTTGAAATATAAAAATCTTGCAATCCTGTGGTCAGCTTGTGTATGTTTTCCCTTTATTTATTTTTTTTTTTAAAGCTGAATAAATTCTAATGGAGATTTGAACAAAGATCAGCTACTTACTTTTTATATTCTAATAAATACAAGTGTATAAAATATCTAAAAATCCTCCAAAAGTGCTTAATAAACACAGACGTGGTCTTATACGTGCTGGTGTGCCACAGTCGGGGGTGAGAACGGCGTGTTTTTGTTTTTTTTTTATATATATTTTTTTCTTGCGGGAAAATCAAACCTCAACATATTTCCGTGGCAAGTTGAGGACGAGCTGCTGACAGTGCATCAGAAATCATTTTACGTGATCAACATGTAAGGAATGTGAGAAATCGTATGTTGATGACAGGGAGTGTCAGCGGAGGAGCCGTGTTTGATAGCGTCTGCTGTTTCTCATTAGGCAGATGCTACTTCACGGAGAGCTGTGCAAACTGTTGGATTCGCAGTATGATCCTTCCAACGCTGATTTAATCTTAGCGCAGATCTTAAACGAAAGGCTTCAATCAGGGCTTATTCTTTGATGGGACACAATACGGGGGTGTGTGTCATCTTCTGTAAGCTTTCGTTAACAAAAAACAAAACTATCATTTATGAAATAATAATTGCATCTTTTATCCTTCTAACCCCAAACATGTACATTAAAAAAAAAAGATCCCTTTGTGTAGTTTGACCATTAAATATTTGCTGATGCGTTTGAACATGCACACACACACACACACACACACACACACGAGAGAGAGCGCAAGCTCTGAAACCCCCCCTTCATTTAATGATCCCCCACTAAGGAGGATTCAGGACACACACACACACACACACACACACCTCTGAAAGAATTCAAATCCCTTTTCCCACAACCTCTTTCAGGCCGTGTGATAAATGACACCCGTCATTCCACCGTTGCCAAACAGCTCAGTGGGGAATTGTACTGATATATGATTCACAAGAACAGGAAATAAACTCTCCCTTTCTCGACGGCACACTCACTCACCAACTAGGGCGGACCTGGACAGCGTCAGGGCTCCACCGTCTAAGAAAGGAGACAGCCCAAAAAAAAAAAAGAAGGGAAAAAAAGACACCAAGCGGCGTCCACCCTCCACTGAGGACGGATTTAAAAAAAAAAAAAACAAGACACAGAGCAGCGCTGAAATACGCTGATGACGAGTTTTTTTTTTCTGAGAGGAAATCAGCAGGCCCACTTGGGCAAGGTAAAAGTATGCAATTATCGAAGGGGGTAAAAATCTCAGCGAATGAACAACCTTCCCCTGCCCCCAATTATAATAAAGCAAGTGAGGCTAATTACTGGCCCTTGATTATCTGAGATTTCTGTCTGTGCCTCTGAAAGACAGAAAGACGACAAGATGTAGAAATGAAAGAGGGAGGGGAAAAAAAAACAGAAACAAAGAAGAGAAGCTGGCATTTGGCTGGACGTAAAGAATTTGCCCTTTCTTCACTGGCTCACTCTGAATTTATTGTATGCAGCTTGGGCTTCTGAATCTCTCCACATACAGAACTACATCACATTTGGCTTTTAAATACTTAAAAATATCAGATCTGTATTTGAAAATAATACCTTTAACAATACGTCTTGAAAACTTACACTTTAACCGTTATGAATATTTCACACTTGTCCCACTACTAATGTGTGTGTGTGTGTGTGTGTGGCCTCCCACTCCAGGATATGCCCAGGGCCAGGACGAGGGTCTTTCAATCACTCCGACAGCGACATCCTTTCGCCATCACCGTCACAGAGGCCATTTGCGAAGGTGGGGGGGACGGAGATATTTATGAGCAGCGCGTTTGCACTGGCGTGATATACGGCCTTGTAGTTCATCTCCTGCTCGTTTTTCGGCCCTGTCGAAGTGCTCCTGTGAGCTTTTTGCTGGACGCGGGTTAATGCAGGCAGCAGACGTGAGGCACTGATCTTGAGGCACCTGGTCTTGTATTTTATAATCAACGCTTAAATAGCAGGAAGGAGTGCTTCCTACATCTCTCTGAGCGTCCTACAAGGATGCAGAATAGTTCTTGGAGACTCGAGGGTTCCGCGTACTCTACTGTACTGTACAACAACAGAGCTGGAAACGAAAGATATGTATCTACAATAATGACACCGTGAACTCGACCACCAGCCATCCAGACTCATGAATAATCCAAGATGAATATATTCGTGACATCAGTGTACGTTTGTTACGCTTCAAAAGTGTGACTACATCCTTGTTATATCGCAGCTTATAAAATAGCACTTGATCCAGCACTTTTTACTATTTTACATTGACGTTTTATGTGACTTGTGAATTGATAAAAGTGTTTGGGGATATAGGAAAACCTGTACCACGTCACTGTCGCTGTATTTTGGACAAAAAAAAATGACCAAAACTTTAGACAAAATTACTATAAATAGGTCCACTTTTTAGATTTTGCTAGACGTCTATGATATTTAGACCGTGAGAGAAAATCAGTGCTAATGATCCCATTTAAACCTTCACATTAAAACAGTTTGTATGCTGCTACTGTACCGTCACACCATTTAAAGTCATTATCTTTAAAAATATGAAGCGAATGTAAACAGATGCTACAATAAGCCAAAAGGCAGGATTTCTTTTCCCTACTCTTCCACCATATTTGAAAATAAACAAAACACACACCCGAGACTACGATGCGTTTACCTGAGTACAGTGACTATTTTCCCCTCTTTCTCTTTAGAAATAATAATTGCAAAGGAAATCTTGCAAAGCCTTGTGGCAGATTAGAAAATGAATTGGAAATGGCTTCAAATTGTCGCTCGAAAGCAAAGAGGCTGCTTTTGCACCACAAGGGGTTCCTTACCTCAGGCAGGAAGAGTATTAAAAGGAGCCATAAAAGAGCTTAGTAATGGCATCGGTAATGTTTCATCACCATTAAAATGGCTCAAAAAACATCTGCTTTGCATTTTTCACTCCCCTGCTTCTCATTTGTCTGTGAAACTTTTTTTTTTTTGCTGGTGTGCCCCAAACTTCTTGAGTCCTTTCACCTTCCTTCCCTTAAAAGTGGGGTGCATTAAAACTTCTGTGCTGTCCTCCCATGCTGAATTACGGTTCTGAATCATCTTGCCTGCTCCCTGACCCGGTGATTTAATGACTGTTTTTATACGGCGCCTGAAACGTTGACCGTTTTCAAAAAGCTGCCTGTTCAAAGCGACTCCTCGGCTATTTTTTTCGCGTGGGCGAGCTATGTTTTGACTTTCCGGTTTGTGCAAATTTTGGGGACTGCGGCGAGCAACATAAAAGGCTTTTAACACACGTATCAAGACTGGGCAGTCCTGCTACCAGCTGAAAGAATTACAAGAAATTCAGCCAAATACCACCAATCAGGGGCAAACTCTAAATAAAAAGGTTTCCCAAGATGCACCAGAATAGACAAACATCATTTAGCTGACACCATCATCCAGCGCGACTTACATTTTTATCTCATTTTATACAACTGAGGGTTAAGGGTCTTGCTCAGAGGCCCAGCAGTGGTAGCTTAGTGGACTCGGGATTTAAACTCACAACCTTCCAATTGGTAGATCAACACCTTAACCACTAGACCACCACATCCCCAATAGCGGTTTCCCAAATAACATACTAAACACTTTATTCTGTATTCTGTATTCTTTCCTGTCTAGTATGTAAGCCCAGAGGGTAGCATTGTCTCTAATGAACACTAATCTCTCAAAATTGTCACTTTGTCGATCGCAAATAACGTCAGACGCACATAATGTGACTGCTAGCTTTCGTGATGTACGCAGAATTTTAAAAATGCTGAAAAAGAAATCAAACATGACATTTGTAAGATGTCTTGTAAACTCCACCGGATTGTCATCTGCCATGTTAAAATTTGTTCGAGGGCCTGGAAGCCCCGCCCCTTTTCCGCTAGCATGAATTATCCAGCATTCCACATTGTTTTGTTGTTGTTTTATTTTTCACATTTTTTTTCGTGTACTTGAAGCGTACTCCGTCTTGTTGAGATTTTCAGTGGGAACACACCACTCTATTTATACAACGTGCGAATGGCATAGTGCAGAAGTATGCGATTTGGGATGCGGCTTAATGAAAAGGACTCTGTTATATAAAAGAATCGCATTCGAGGACGACGGCGTTGAGTAAACAGCAAGACTGAAATCTTGTGCTCCTTCCTGAGAGCTTAGAAAGATCCCACAGTAATCTAGGCCTGGGCTTCATTAGGTTATTCCAGTGCACATGACTGATTGCTGCCAGTCAACACGGCCCATTCACAGGCCTCGGTCAACACCCATCAACCCTGCTCAAGGGGAACATTCACCAGCAGCCAAAAAGGGAGTGGTGCAGGGTTTTTGTGGCATGAGAGCTGGATGGCATTGCAACAGTGATCCTTTTGTCCACACCTATTTAAAGACGTCGATTAAAGAAACTTTGTTGATCTGCCTTGTGGGAAGCAGTGTGTGACATGGCAGCGTTCATTTAGAACAAAAAAAAAATTGAAGAAGAAATTTATCCTGAATTTCATTTTCTATATAATAAACCCTTCAATTCTACAGTATATCCTGCACATACGCTTACATGAGGATCTGGCAACCGACTCTGTAACGGTCTGTAAAGAACATGACTGTCCTTCTCTTACCTCATCTTCATAAATCATCTTGTTAGTTGTCCTTTTATTTTTACTTTGTGTTCGGTTCCTGTAATAAACACGCCGGGTTTCTTAAGATTAATAGTAGCAGGAGTAATAATAGCAGACAAATCAGTACTATTTTGAGTCATGTGTGTTTTTATTTTGTTTGTTAATACAGCCAGGTGCTCTTTGTTTTCTATTGGGTCTGCTTGATGAGATTGGTGCATATCCCGATTGTACTCAACTGTTCCCGGTTCCACCTCTGAGTCATTTTATTTATATCCACCTGTTTCTTTGCTTCTTTGTGACGTCTTAGCATGGATTCCGTTCGTTAAGTCTTAGCCTTGTTTCTTTCATTGTTTTCTAATAGTTTTTTATGACTTCCTGTTGTAGACCCTCACCTGTGGTTCATTCTGTCTGGCAGGGGTGTGTGTGTGTGTGTGTGTGGCTGAATGGGGGGGTTGTTTGAGGTGGTTATGACTCTCGCTACAAACGTTCGTAATGGTAATAATGAAGAAACTTGGAAAGCTTGGAGTAAAATGGATGAGTTTACACGCGGTTGCGTCCAGCCTTGTCGTACTCCTTCAAAAACACACCAAAACCCTACTAGTGACTGTGAACGACTGATGTTCAAAAACCATCAGGAAACAAAATCCGCAGCGCGCCTCTACAGAATTGCACCAAACGCTGCACTACACACATTGGCTCTTACTAATCAGATGAATAAGTCTGCTTGGACAACATACAGCCGTTGTATGTGAAAATGACAACAGCTCAGAAAAAAAACACGACACTTATGTTTTTACCGATGGCACAAACACACAAATGTGCAACCTCAGACACATTTGATGGAGAAAGGACTGGGCAGTACATTAGAGCTCCCACTCCAGAGCTTTCCCTATTCCAAATGGGCTTTTTGGCTCGCCCATGGGTTTATGAATTGTCCACTCTAGATTATTACAGTAAGCGCTGTGATTTTATTCAGATTTTATTTTTTTGTGACTCGCTTCTATCCGGAAATGGAAATAAATAGAATATTGCAATATGCTGATCTTACAAGAAGTCCAACATTCCAGCAAATCAACATCTCAACTAGAACACGGTGTCAAAGCTGTCAGCCTGATGCAAATATAGTCTAGGACTAAAGGCCTACGAGGTAACAAACGGAGCTCATTTGATTCTTCTCTAATATTTACATGCAGTGAGTGAAAATACTCTCATCTTCAACACCCTCAATGACTATTGGAAATGTTTACTGTTCAGTTATATCTCCAGCTTATAGACTGGCTGCTATTCTACTGCACCACCTGGTATGATAAAAGACGAAGAAGTAGAAAAAAAATAATAAATAAAAAAAAAAAGAGATATAAAGGAATTGAGAGACAGCGATACAGGGAGGGCAAGGTGCCGGATGATGTTCGGCTGCAGTAATAAAGTCGGTAATATCACTATCTCACCCTCCTCTCCCAAGGATCGCCATAAACCTATTTCGAAAATTGCACCCATATATTTGTGCGAGACAGTTAGCTCATCCCGGTGACAGTGCAAACTTTTAGGGTGAATTATTCCCGTGTCATTCAGGGGCGTTTATCAAAACGGGTCAATTACTTGAGGGCCAAAATTTCAGAGTGCACTTGCCTGAGCTGACTTACATAAAAAGAAGAAAGCAGAGACGGTGAGACAGGGCAGGAGCACAGCCTAGAAGATTCTAGAAATAAGCTGGACGTGTTTAAAAATACATATTTTCTGCGGGGCTGCGAGAAATTCGGACTGTTCACTTTCCGCCGCGCTGACACCGCCGTGTCGTTCTTAAATAAAAGAAATAACAATCAGTAGCAAATTGCTGTGGTGTAAGTGGAATAAAACGCCTCAAGGCCAGCTGTTGTATGAAAATAATAACTATTTGCACTGCTTGCTTCTGACAGCACAGACTGTCATGTTTGATTACTTTTATAAAACCCAGATTTAAGGGTCATGTGCATGCTGCGTGTCTGACTAAAGCGTTTCTTTCTGCTCATCAATACAAGCACATTTCTGAGAGAAATAAGGCTGAGCCTTCATATGACTGCCTTTCATGAATAATGATCAGTGTGGGCTGTTTGCAAAACCACACACCCTTTTTACTCATTGTGCCTGTAGGCAGCTGCACATTCCTACCACTCATGATCTAAGCCTGAGGTTCCTCGATCTGTGTGTGTCTGTGTGTGTCTGTGTGTCTCTGTGTGTTTGGTTTTGTAATAGAAGAAACACGTTTAAAATAGACCAACGTGCGTCTCGAGTTAATACACCGCGCAGCTCCCAGTTCTTTGTGGAAGCTTCTGGAGAGGCTTAACTAATCTCAACAGTGGCAGCCTTTAAAGAGCACGCGCTAAAACCGTACAGCGTCATCAAAGCGCTCTGGTAATTACAGAGTTAAGTCATCTGACTTCTTTTTTATTACTGTCAATTTCCTCGTGTGGAAGAGCAAAAAAGATACACCCACCGCTTTAATCACGGGTTTGATTCACTTTGGTGCGGCTAATGCAACGATATCATCCGGCTTCCACAATGCCTTGTCGTGTCTCCCCTTTGTTCGAGATGACAGACACTCAGAACGGTGCGCATCAAAAGACAGCCCAGGGACAAAACTGATTCAAAAAGGCACGGCAGGATAATAAGCCCAGAGTACATACATGACTCATATTAACTTAAGCTCAATCTGTTAAAGTCTAAATGACTGTAAATCTGATCTGTCTGGAATCCACACAGTAGAGTATGGTGTTGTGGATAAAGTCAAACACTGCAGTTCACATCCAGCACTGTTTATTCTGATTATATTTAATTACTAGTCCAACCTTTACGCCTTTTGTATTGCAGCGCCGCAATTTAACATCGCAGTGTTCTTGTGTGGTTAAAAAAAATCAGTCAGAGACGGTTTACAGACGATGCAAAGGGTGAAAAAAGGGGAAGTCGATTAAGCTCAGCGATTTCTGTCTTTTTTTCTTTGACTCACTGTTTTTCCTTTTTCTGTTTGCTGGCTGTTGTCTCTGCCACCAAGCAGTTCCTGACTGTACATGGTAATATTAATACATCCTCCTTAACTCTCCTTAAACATGATGTGTTTGTTTTCAGGTCTGTCTTACTTACTTATTCTATAAGTCCATTCTGTTTGACTAAATCCTTCTGTATTTATATTTAAACCATTACATCATGAATAAGGAAAGGTCAAGCAAAGCTTCGTAACGATATTGCTAGAACACTGTCGAGAGGCTGAAGATCTGCATGTGGCTTTTGTTAAATATCGTGATCGTTGCTTACGAACCGAAATTCAAATAGCGGCATGATGATGTTCCTTTCTGAGTCTGGTTCCTCTCAAGGTTTCTTCATCGTATCATCTCAGGGAGATTTTCCTCACCGTCGTCACCTCAGGTTTGGTCATTAGGGATAAATGTTAGAGATAAATAGCAACTTAATTTCAGACTTTAGCATTTCTATTCTTCCGTAAAGCCGCTTTGAGACGATGTGGATTGTTAAACTGCATTGAATTCATATGATGGTTATGACTGTAGATTTACTGTACGTCACTCTGTATGACGTGTGTGAGAAAACTCAAAACATGCCTGAATTAAAGTTGGTTTATTGAGAGAAGAAAAACAAACAAAAAACCCTTTCTAATTTTAACGTAATAACTTAATAAATCAATTTTTTCAGTCATACTCCAAGTTCGATAACCAACTAAAGCATGTTATGTGCAATAAGGAAATTTCACATATACATATATATATATATAGATAGATAGTCGCTGTCAGGCGGAATCCTCGTATCTCCAAAACCATTACTTTTCAGGAAATTAAAAAAAACGCTGTACCTTATCTGCAGTGCACAGGGTTTAGTCTGCGTTGCAGTGGATTGTCTTGCACTAAATTCCTGTCCTCAGACGAGCACCAGAACTAGCGGGGGTCAAGATTTTTTTTTCTTTGAACCCAGTGTTTTGAAGACATTTACCTCAGAAGACATGTTGATTCGTTATTGACATGTTGATTCGACTCTTATTAAGGAGAAATATGCCGTGAAGCTCTCCCGCGGTGTGAGGAAGAGGTGGACAGTTGAAGTGTCCAATGGAGTTATGAGATTTGTGCTCAAGCTATTTTCAAGACTTTAGATTGGTTAATAACTTGTAAAAATAACAGACCCACGTGGGGACTGACCAATATGGACATACGAGGTTTCCGCCTGACAGCGACGATATATATATACAGGGAGTGCAGAATTATTAGGGAAGTTGTATTTTTGAGGATTAATTTTATTATTGAACAACAACCATGTTCTCAATGAACCCAAAAAACTCATTAATAGCAAAGCTGAATATTTTTGGAAGTAGTTTTTAGTTTGTTTGTAGTTTTAGCTATTTTAGGAGGATATCTGTGTGTGCAGGTGACTATTACTGTGCATAATTATTAGGCAACTTAACAAAAAACAAATATATACCCATTTCAATTATTTATTTTCACCAGTGAAACCAATATTACATCTCAACATTCACTAATATACATTTCTGACATTCAAAAACAAAACAAAAACAAATCAGTGACCAATATAGCCACCTTTCTTTGCAAGGACACTCAAAAGCCTGCCATCCATGGATTCTGTCAGTGTTTTGATCTGTTCACCGTCAACATTGCGTGCAGCAGCAACCACAGCCTCCCAGACACTCTTCAGAGAGGTGTACTGTTTTCCCTCCTTGTAAATCTCACATTTGATGATGGACCACAGGTTCTCTATGGGGTTCAGATCAGGTGAACAAGGAGGCCATGTCATTAGTTTTTCTTCTTTTAGACCCTTTCTTGCCAGCCACGCTGTGGAGTACTTGGACGCGTGTGATGGAGCATTGTCCTGCATGAAAATCATGTTTTTCTTGAAGGATGCAGACTTCTTCCTGTACCACTGCTTGAAGAAGGTGTCTTCCAGAAACTGGCAGTAGGACTGGGAGTTGAGCTTGACCCCATCCTCAACCCGAAAAGGCCCCACAAGCTCATCTTTGATGATACCAGCCCAAACCAGTACTCCACCTCCACCTTGCTGGCGTCTCAGTCGGACTGGAGCTCTCTGCCCTTTACCGATCCAGCCACGAGCCCATCCATCTGGCCCATCAAGACTCACTCTCATTTCATCAGTCCATAAAACCTTAGAAAAATCAGTCTTCAGATATTTCTTGGCGCAGTCTTGACGTTTCAGCTTGTGTGTCTTGTTCAGTGGTGGTCGTTTTTCAGCCTTTCTTACCTTGGCCATGTCTCTGAGTATTGCACACCTTGTGCTTTTGGGCACTCCAGTGATGTTGCAGCTCTGAAATATGGCAAAACTGGTGGCAAGTGGCATCTTGGCAGCTGCACGCTTGACTTTTCTCAGTTCATGGGCAGTTATTTTGCGCCTTGGTTTTTCCACACGCTTCTTGCGACCCTGTTGACTATTTTGAATGAAACGCTTGATTGTTCGATGATCACGCTTCAGAAGCTTGGCAATTTTAAGAGTGCTGCATCCCTCTGCAAGATATCTCACTATTTTTGACTTTTCGGAGCCTGTCAAGTCCTTCTTTTGACCCATTTTGCCAAAGGAAAGGAAGTTGCCTAATAATTATGCACACCTGATATAGGGTGTAGATGTCATTAGACCACACCCCTTCTCATTACAGAGATGCACATCACCTAATATGCTTAATTGGTTGTAGGCTTTCGAGCCTATACAGCTTGGAGTAAGACAACATGCATAAAGAGGATGATGTGGTGAAAATACTCATTTGCCTAATAATTCTGCACTCCCTGTATAATAAAAAATCTTGTTTCCAGATTGTTATTTTTCTACATTTTTGTTGTAGATTTTTTTCTAACTAGATTTTTTTTTATTTGTTTTGGATTTGAAATTATTCTTTTTTCTTTCTGGTTTTTTTTTTTTTTTTTTTTTGCTATTACCTTTTAATTTGCCATCGCATTTCAGAATTTTTTTTTTACTGTTGTTTTTTTATTTGTTGCTGTAGTGTTTTGTCTTTAGCATTTCTGCCAAATTTTCTGAATCGTTTTCAGACTTTATGTTGCTTTTTCGTTCTTTTTTCCTGTTAAAGTGTTTAACATTTACAAACCACTTTATACACCCACTGCATACGTCACTAGACGTTTATTTCGTTCATAGAATGAATTAGATATTAAAAAACAAATAGCAAATTGGTTTAACGATCATTTCATAATGCAGCTGATGGCAGTATAAAGGTATACTGATAATCTGAATCTTTAATTACACTGTTTTTGTGTACTTCAGTTTGAAACATGCCGTAGATGTTAAAGTCACTGAGTGGCAGGCGGCAGCTCCAACGCTCTAAAGCTGCTCCTATTTGACGTGGGTCGACTGAACTATTGTATTAATACGACACAATTACGGTGGTGTCATGTAAGGTAGCAGAAAGGAGACCGCAGACGTAAGAAGGAGGGAGGGAAGAAAAGCCAGCCTTCTCTCTTCATCTCGACTAAATCAGTGCAGGAAATGAATATGGATGGCCCGAGGCGCAAGGGGAAGGGAACACGAAGCCTGATGAGCTCCCTGAAGGAGGCGTTTGGACAGTGACTGCTACCTCACACACACACACACACACACACACACACACACACACACACGCACACACACACGCACACACCCACCCACAAACAAACACACAGTCGGCATGCACAGATGTTTCATACGGAAAATACTGAGAACAACAAAAATAAAGTAAAAAAAAAAAAAAGGTTAATTTGTAACAACAAATCAATTTCTGGCATGAACGCGTGCAAGCACACACACATACACACACACACACACACGTGTCCATATGAATTCATACAGTATGCACGAACACAAATGTTTCTGCTGCACACACACACGGACACACACGCACGCACACAAAAACGTGTCCATATGAATTCATACAGTACACACCAGCACAAATGTTTCTTCTGCATACACCCACCCACACACACACACACACACAAACACACACAATTTTCTAAAATGCCTCAAAACCTTTAACAATGTAAGGAAATACACTAAATGTTTTTTCTTGTAAACGCGTCCGATTTGTGACAACAAATACATTTGCAAGCCCCATCGCTCAATCTTGGATGAACGCTCGAATGCACACGCATGCACAAACCCTTAGTACACAGAGCAAGAGTCAAAATAGGCAGATTAGTCAAAAGCACGCCAAAGTGACAGCACCTCAGCGGAGGGGCATCAAGCAGGTGCTTTTTGTGGAGGCCACATGTGTGTGGTGACACACACACACACACACTCACACGCACAAGTCTGTGTGATTGATCAGCATGAGTGGAGCAAGCAGGAAGCAATGAGTCATGAATCGAGGCTTCAGGATGTCCCGGAGGTCCCGGCAAAATAGAGACACAGGGGCCAAAGCCTGGTCAAATGCAACACACACACACACACACACACACACACACACACGTTTTCACTCTACATTTGAGCCGTACATTAAGTATGGACTGAAGCGCAGCAGGAATGTGCTGTTATAGAAAAATAATTAACAACAGGGAAGTGTGAAACAGATTGCTTTAGCGGGAATCAACAATAATGCGTTTGTGTTTTTTGAGATAAGCGTCTGTGAAAGTGTGGTGCCGTAACGACCCCGGCTGAGAACAGACCTTCAGATGGCATGTGGTCACTGGTCGTCGTATGAGGGTTCAGTTCTAGTGATGGGTGAGCTAGAGGGGGGCTGAAAAATCTGCCACGACAACACATAATCCACGGCCGGTAACAGTCGGTAAGTGTATCTGACAAACCCAGCCCATGAATCTAGGTATAAAGCTGGTGTACCTAATAAACTGGCACTGGAGTGTATTGTCCAAAGATTTAAAAAAACATAAAAAACATAAAGATAACCTAAAGCCCACAGGAACAGGAGCAAATGTAAACGCTAACAGGAACTAACTTTCTTGGATGTTGAGAATAAATAAATAAATAAATAAATAACTTGAGGGTAGTAAGAGCAACACTGGTTCTACCACTGATGACGTCCTTATTACAGCTTGCCAAGTCTTTACTTAATAGTAAATAATAAATCTTTCAATATTTTTTGCGCTTCCTACCAGCTCACACACACACACACACACGTACAACAATAAAACCCCAATTGAATCTTTTGTGTCCTAACACATGCTCCAGATGTCGTGGGTGGGGTGTGTGGGGTTGGTGGTGAGTGAAGTGGGGGGTTGTATATAGATGGAGAACATTGTTGAACTGCACTAATAAGCTCACATCATCCTCAGGCCATCTGCTAGCAGGTTGGCACATGGCTCCGTGTATCCGAATGATCACCAGGAAGTCCCTCTCTAAAATAGAACGCACCTCAGCCACGTCTCCCTCCCCCGCCGTCTCACGCAAGCGTTGTGCCAATGCAGTCATTTGCATAAGTTTTCCAGTGACACGGATGAATTTCAGAAATCCACGCTAAAGCTCTCTACCTGCTTTATGGTTGCAGTTAATCCTAACAGAGCTGCAGAAGAGTAGTATCCTGTTGATACTGAGCTGCGGTTATTGGTTTCAGTAGCTCGGATCTGAAAGCGTGACCTGTGCCAGGAAATGGTGCTCTGTTTGTCCTAAAGTTAGTCTTTGCTTTTAATATGCCTTCTCCTGATGTTTTTTTTTGGCTCTCGAGTGTGAGGGTCAACTGGAACTTGCGAGTCCTGGCCTTTGGTGAGGACCAAACTGAGAACCCCTGATGAGGTTTCCTGCATTTGTAGCTCACCTGACTGGAGGTTCAGGATTCTGTATACTAGTCTCTGTATACTCTCTCTCTCTCTCTGTCTGTCTGTCTGTCTGTCCACTCATCTGTCCATCCATCCATTCATCTCTGATTTCCATCTCTGATTCTGATCTCCATTTCCAAGCCTCCACCCTGCTGCTCCTTGGATGTTTTTTGTTTTCTGCACCATTCTGTATAAACTAAAGAGACTCGAGAGATCAACAGTCTATGTACTACACACACGAGCCACGCACAAATTCATACAAAAATTCATGCTTGTACTATTTTGCTGCAGTTTTGATGACTCGGTTTTGCTGCAAGTTTTCTCAAAAATTGCCTTGAAGAATTATTTGAGGCTTAAATTAGCCCAAACTGCAAGCACAGGATCTTTCAAATATTGTTGAAAATATTCAAAAGATGTGTTACAGTACAGTTACAGTAAATAATGTGATACAGTATATGTCACATGCAGTGTTAGTAAGCAGATGGAATCCAACCTCATGTGACTAAACCACTAATAGCCTAATAGCCTGCCTTTAGCACTAGGTTGTTGTTGTTGTTTTTTTACTGAAATAGTTTTGTAGATTTTTCTAGATTTCTAGTAGAGGGTGCTGGCAGGAAGTGGCCTATACTCATCGCCTCTCGTACGGGAATTGTCCGGAACCGGACGAGCAGCAGCCTTCATTTGCCTGTGATCTGCGACGAATGGGCCGAGCTGTAATGACTCCCTCCGGGTGCGTAATGGCAGGTATTAGAGCGCTTATCCCAGCAAGCCCTTCAGCTTTCCCAGGACAGACACACATGGCTCCACTCAGGCGAGCAGGCGTCCGCGGTGGCCGTTCCAGCTCTGAGAGGAACAGCTGGAAGAAGGGAACTGAGTGAAGGGTCAAGAGACGAGTGTGAGGGAGACTTGTGAAGAGGGTGGGCAGACATGAGGGGAGGCTGGGCATAACATCAAATGTTGAATAGGAAAATTAGGGTGGAACTTTGAAGGTGGATGAGATATAATAACCTCAGCCACAGCGTAGAATTATCAGTAATGAAACATGGGGATGGTGGGATTGATTTTTCGAACTGTTTTAATTATATTGTTGTAGTAATGTTTGGCAAGTACGCTAACATTTCATAAATGGTAAGATTTAGCATCAGATTTTATTTCTTGTCCTTCCTTGTTTTGCTTTTTTTTCTAATTACATATAGTCCTTAATACTAGGAATTTGGGCACAAAACAATAACTATTATTATTCTTATTATTCTTATTATTATTATATTATTGTTGTTGTTACTAGGCTACATTTTGTAGCTATTACAAATTTGTACTAGTTTGATTGCTTGCTAGTTTTAATACACAGGCTAAAATCGAAAAGCAAATTGAAGGCGGGTGATTCGTCTTTTTAATGTTTATTGAACTGAGCTATGAATCACCAGCGTTGTTTTTTTTTTCTTTCCCTGACAGACAACAAACAAGTACATAGCACTGAAATACTGAAGTACTGAAGTATTTTGCAGTTTCACACTGGACAACCTTCTACAGATTACACAGGTTTTTTTTTATATAGTAATCCCAGTTTAATGAGAGAATAAATATAAATATGAATTACGATGTTCTAGTTTTGGAAAATCAATTTGTGCATGTGATGGAATTTGGGGAAAAAAAAAAAAGTTTTGTCCCCACAGACTGAATCCTGGGAATCTGAATAAGACCCTGATGTAATAATTTAGGAGTTGAGGCGAGAGGTCATCTCTAGTCCCCTCGGAAAGTGCCTACATTGACACACTTCTGCGGGACTACGCAGCGCTTTAGATATAAAACGTTCGAATTATAGTTAAGCCTGTAAAACACTCTAAGCCGAGCCCGAGTTGAAATCCAGACCTACTTCCTGGCTAGATCTCCTACACGCTAATGTGAGTTTCTCAACACTTTTACCCTTTCATTTCCAGAAAGTCCACCCACACTGAGGTTACAGGAACCCTCCTCTGGCTGAATCAAACAGCGAGAGCGCACTGAAAGGCCTGGCATCGTGTTTTGTTTCAGACAGATACAGTTGGCCCACATCGAGGCATGCATCATCCTGTACAAAGGCTCCACTGTGCGCTATCAATCATGTGAAGCCAGCTCGGAGCCATAAATCCCTCCTTTGAGGAAATTCCCCCTTTCAAATTTACAAAATGGTGGTGGTGGGGAAGAGAGACGTGCTCGTTGAAATGTCAGAGGAATGATGAGATTGAGGGATGAGGCCAGATGTGTGGGGGATTTTGATTTGGTTCGGCAAGCACTTCTTGATTTCGTGCCATGTGAAGTTTCACAGAGCGACTTTTTAAAGCTGATATTAAGCAAAATGGGGATAATTATGTTCTGGAATCCTGCCAGCGTTGTGTATCTACGATGTGTACTGACTGTATAAATAACAGGAATGTCTCTTTTTCCTCTCTTTTTTCGTTCCTCTTATCGTTCTTGCATGACAGCATGGATGTAACATCTTAACCAGCACCTCTAATGCAGAATCGTCTGAAAGGCTTCGACGGTACACGCTGACGACTTTTCAAACTAGAACGCCGTTCGATCCTTTTACCGGGTGAAACATGTTCGGTTTCATTTGGCTGGAAGAAAATCTGTTGGACTAATTTCCAATCTTCTAACCGATTGCTAGAAGACTGAATCTTTTGCTAAGCTGGAGAATGTTTCCTGAAACCCAATTAATTGGAGGAATGACATTATTTTAGATCTTTAGTGAGCTCATTTTATCAGCTCAGCGTAACTCTGCATAATTTCATAATTTCTCGTTTGCCCACATCCTAAATTACAATATTAGTCATATACTCATTATAAGGGCCATCAATTTGGGGCAAAATTCCCATTAGCCAGATAAAAATACCAGTTAAGCCTATTCGTCAAAATACTATCCAGTCTATTGTATACAAATGACAGTGAGATAGATGACCAAATGTGTTTTAATGGTGAAAAAAAATGTGAATTACTCGCTTCTCGATACTGACGTGGTATAACGGCAAAAAAGGATCACGATCGGTTCTCAATAGGATTAAAAACACTGATATGTTTAAAGAGATATTCATCAGCCAGAAAACAGGATCCCTTTAAACCACAGAGAAGTCTCGGCTAAATCGGAAACTCGCCACTTGAGGCGAGTCAAAGCTCACACGTAGTTCGAATGGACAACCTATGGCAAATTTAAACACTGATAGCATCCGATAGCGCTGTGGTGCAAGAGGAATGAAGCGTGATGCTATAGTAAGATAGTGAACGCTGAGCTTCCCTTAATGACGTGTTGCACTTGAGTTAAATGAAAAGATTGACACATTTCGACAACTTGTTCCTGTTATCGCTTGCGTTATGACAATAAACAAGTCACTTCTTGCTATTGAAATGAGTAAGGCAGCTTTTTACAGAGAAAGCTTGAAGCTTTTCACGTACGACCTCATGGAGTCTTATGCCGCCATTTATTTAAAACCTCTATTCTGGAAACTCAGTGAAAGCATCACTACAGCAGAGTTATCACCCTTGTGACGCTGATATTCGGTACAACCGCAATGCTGTTAAACGATCACCGAAGATGAATATGTAAGTGCCAATATCTGGTTAGATGATATACAACATATTGCGAGCAGTCCAGAGATGTTTCTCAGTGTTCATGCAGCAGCAGCTCTTCCCCTCGTCCTCTTCATTCTATTCAAATTCATTTATCTGTATAGTGCTTTTGACAATTCACATCTTTACAGAAGCATAGAAGCAGAATAAAAATTCCAAGTTTGAAATTAAGCTCCTGTTTATCTCTAATATTTATCCCTAATGACAAGCCTGAGGTGATGGTGACGAGGAAAAACTCCCTGAGAAGGAACCAGACTCAGATGGGAACCTCATCCTCATTTGTACGACACTGGAGAGTAAATAATATAAATGTACTTAATGTCCTTTCTACAACAGTTTAAAGTCTGGGATAATGTTCAGTGTGTATTTTGCATGGATTTTTCTCTACTCAGTAAATCGGTCATATCCATTTGTTCCGTTTCCTGGAATTGCGTGTAATGAACGTACATACTGAACTGTTTATTCTGCGATATACCTGGATCGTCCCATCTGCAACTCGCCGTCCTCTGGAGATTCCTGGAACGATTCTAAAGTAGCTGCACGCACCAGTGCATCTTTCACAGAGTCCTTAGAGAGTAGAGACCCCACTGAGTCGGCGCTGAAGCCCTGCCGATGTTTGCTGGCTAGCTCTTTGATGGCTACGTGGGGTACGTGATGTTCGACGTACATGCGGATGGTCTTGATTTGCGCGAACCTCTTCATCTGCTGCATAAAGCTCAAATGTTCCCAACAGCCTGTCTGACTCACTGGGAATTCCACGTTCCTGGAGTGGGGGAAGATAAACTTTCGGACACTTTCATTACTACCTTTATGTAATGGTATAAATCTGGCTATTGTTGATAAGAATCCATATGTCAAACGTACACACCGAGTCGCCTTGGAGTTATCATGTGAGGGTGTAGAAACGATCGTGCTTCTTTATTCAGGCAGACAGATGTTTAATGGTGAAGCGCACGCTGTTAGCTGTAGACACGTGTACTTACTAGAAAAAGACAATAAATCGGCTACGCTAATCAGTTACACAGAGTACGGTGAGAATTTTCCAGCCGGCAATTCTGAGTCGCTGAGGTGATTGTCTTAACACCTTAGCGCTAAAAGACTAAAAAACGCATTCGTCGACTTCGTAGACCGGTTAGCCAACTATCTATCAGAACTGTAGGCTTGTTTTAACACAAAATCAAAACCAGACGCTATTCAGAGGAGTTTGCGATGCTTTCCAAATGCCGGCAGGTTTTCGCCGTAGTTTTCGTCATTTTTGGACACAACTGTCACCGAAACCCCCTGCAGAAAATCCTGAAAGGACTGAAATAGTTGTGTGTTGTACATTCTATACAGTACATACGAGGCTGAACAAGCGAATGCTTGCGTCCACGCTACTGTGTTCGTTCAGTATTGTATGATAACGATGTGCGCGTTGCTGACTGAAATCGAAGCAATTTTTCAAGTGAAACAAACGCAATGCAACCGCATGGTGCTACTTGTCGATAAGACGCTTTATCATCTGATCGTGACCTTTTCGACGCGACACGTCACGTACGGTGACGTCTGCCGTGTCCGTGGGCTCAACGCTTTAACGTTGTTAGTGTGCGAGCCATCAAACCATTAATATGTTCATCGAGTTCCTTTAATCAAATTGTAAGTACAACTGAATTATTCTATATCCTACAAGGACACCTGAGCTGTCACGGCTTTTTAATGAGTTTCAATTAAGCTGTTATTTGCAGAAGAATGGTGCGGCCGGTGCACGCAGTCGAGGTCTCGTTGCCCAGCAAGGACACACATAAACAAGACGTTTAATTACGGCAGGCATTGGAAACTCCACGCTCTGAAACATCATGTATGAGAATACGGATATTACAGTCAACTGTTAATCAGGTGGGAAAAATAATACTGCAGTTTTTTTTTTGGATTGGTCTGTGAATATAACGGAAAGTATACACGTAGAGAAAAAGCGTTTGCTTTGATTTATACACGTGAGCTATACTGACATTTTCAGGTGTATCAGGGCTCAAGTATGCTGACATTTCCTAGAGATTTGTACGAGAGCAGACATGCTGAGCTTACTGCGGAGAAAAATATCATCTATTACATATATATAATATATATATATAATCTCAGGGTTGTTCACAAAATGGTTTAAATCTACTGCTAAACATATACAGTACACATACATTACATTAAACGCTAAATAATCCCAAGTTCTTTAAAAGGTCATGCGGTCGTTATAGCCGAACGCGCAGTGGGCCGTCTGATCCGAGCTCTGGGTGACCTACGGCGGAAGCGAGCGTACGGTGTGAAAAAGCTGGTCGAGCTCGTACGGATAGCGAGGTTGATTCGTCAAATTAGCTCTTGTGTAATTGCGTGGCACAACTCGTCATGAAACATGTTGGTAATAAAGCTGTCGAGAAGCCATCAGCGGCCATGTTAAATGAAGACGCAAAAAGCACTGTGGGGGGTTGGAGCTGTCTGGACCGTGGCCAGGTGGCGAGATGGTCAGAACGCTTTCTGGGCAAAGATTTAGCCGGAGCACTTCAGATCGTGTCTTCTTCTTCTTCTTCTTCTTCTTCTTCTTTTTTTCAAGCCACGATTTTCTCAGACGCTTTAATTAAATGTCTTCGCCTCTAAGTCAAGGTTGAAACTTAATGGTAGTTAAAAACTAAAAATATGACAAACGCTCTCATATCGTAAACCGAGCATCGTATCCAATCAATTCTAAACTCTACTTGGGTAGATTTTTTATTTTTTTTTTTAATAAAAATAAATCACACACAAATACATTACGCATCCACGATCGAATAATCAATTCATTTTCAGCAGACACGGTGCACTCGGCCTAATTAAAGGACGGGATGCAGAATAACATGATAAATATAGCGCTTTTACCTGTGTACCTCAGTCTTCTTCATCGGTGTGTAGTCTTGCGAAAGTTTTCCTGTCTAATTGTTACAGATTGCACCATTAGCAAAATATTGTCATAGCTCCTGCACCCGTAGATAGTAGCGGGCGAGGGTTAATTTGCATAATAAATCTTAATTGAGACTCATTAAGCACTTGATTGGAAGCAAACCAGGTACACTACGGATCATTTTCAGATTAATGAAGTTTCTGGCTTTTCGAGCGACGCTATTTCTCAGCGCCGTGCGGCCGGTCGACGAGAAGGATGCGTTACGGGAAGATGGGGAGGTCAGCAGTGAGGAGGGAGGGGGGGACGGGGGACGGAGAGTGCTGGAGGTGGACGGGCTACCAAGATTTTACGGTTTGGATGCAGAAAGTGATTTGTTTACGTCTGTTCACGTCGAACGCAAAACACAGCAGAATGTAGTGTGAGGATCATCAGATACATCTGGGTTTGTGTATTAATGCAGAAAAAGCGGTGTTTTTTTTTTTTTTTTTTTTGTCGTTCGAATGACATTCAGATTATGTTGTGGAAGAAAATCGTCTTGGGTATTAGGTAATGGGTACAACATGTTCCTCTTGTCCCCTCGCGACTGTGACACATTTTAGACCGAATGAAGCTTTGTGTTTGTATGAACAGGATCCTATCACAGGGAACTGAGGTAAATATGACAGAAGTCGGAAATTTGATCCTCGCCCCCGGCACTTGTCCTGATACAGCCACTCCATCTGAGATCCATCTGGAGGTGGAAACATGACCCTACACTGATTGTTTTGAACAACTCCAGAGCCATATGGCCTCCTGAGGTGGGCAGACTATTAGCCTAACGCAATATCGAATGTCTTTGGTTTCACACCAAATCTTTGTTCCTCTCTATTTTCTCACTGAGGATGGGAGGTGTTTCGAGGTAAAAGGAGGTCCTTAAACAGCTGTTAAGGGCCCAGGACGCTTTTGGCCACGCGGCGCAGGTGTGTTCGCTGCAGGTTGTTCCGTGCGCTGTCTGTGAAACGCAGAAAACGCCCAGAATTCCTGCTAGTAATCAAATAACGGGAGCACAAAAGTGTTTTGTGTCATTGTTAGGCCCCTTTCACCCTTCGCCTCATTCTCGCTCGAGGAATCGACTTCTCTTCCTGACTGCTGATCCTCCGACCTCAATCTCCCAAGCCGGCTATCTGAGGAGACGAGGACAAAACGTCGTTTTGTAATTTCTTTTATACTCTGGATGTCTGGAGGGAGTAATGAGTTTTAGTCCGGCCGCAATAAAGTCTTCCCCATCACCTCGCCATTGTCACACTTAATGAGGAACGGAAAAAAAAAAAAAAAACAAGAAATAGCCTTTTCTATTTTTTTTTTTTTACAGAGATGATCGTGCGGAAACATTAGCTGGCCCAATTGCCCCCGCCGGCGTATCAAATCATGTCATTTGCCTGGAAACTGGCGCAGGTCTCTGAGGAAGGCGAGGTGGCACGGGTGCGAGGCAGCAGTATGCCCGCCTCGGGACCAATCACGGCAGAGTGGAGTGGAGAGAACGGCGCCTCCGGGGCACGCCGCTGTTCTTTTTCTCTCACCTACATGCAGCACCATCTTGCGTCTGCTGGTTCGGCCGCATGTAGCGCGCCAAACTGTCCAAACCCAGTAGACCAGAGGAAATACCATGACATCATATTCACACAACCGGATGACAGACTCTGTGGTTGAACTACTATAGTGACATAAACAAACAAAACAGGAACTAGTGGGATGTCTTGTGCAGCACATGGCTGCAACCGATCAAGGCTTGCACCATAACAAGAACTATGGATTGTAACAAAATCAGATCCAAACATTGCACATTTTCTAAGAAAAGACATTCACTCTAAATCAATATCATACAAAAGCAGTTAAACTGAGCCAGGTAAATAAGGCAGATGCGTCCATGCCTGAGTATTGAACGCCTTTTTTTCCCCCTTTGAGCTTAAATGCCTCTTAGGCAAATGACTGCGCTGGACTGCCTTTTCTACCTAGACTAGACAAACAACATCTGCCTTGATCCTCAGATGTTTCCAGAACAGACCACTTAGGAGGACTCACAGTTAGCCAATTCCCAGAAGCCGCTGTCACTCACTTACTGGCACAGCAACACTTAATGCCTTTGTCTGTTCTCCAATTTATCTTGTTAACAGCAAATTGGGCTAACGGTTCGAACTAGGAGCTATTGTAAAAGCGATAAGTGGAGGTTGGAAAACAATGCACAGGCGCCGTTGCGTTAATGTAATAACCTGCTACGTTGAAATGAAACCTGTTCGATGAGATTATCGTCGTCAGCAATGTTCGGTTCCCTAATTTATACCCCGTGTACCGAACGCGAGGAAAAGAGGAAAGCCCTCCAACCAGGTTAGTGATCATTTCTCGAATAAAGTTTACACCCTAACTGTCATATAATTAATCCTTAACTCTAAATGCAGTTAGGGTGGATATATAGTCCGAGGTAAATATATCCGACCTTCACACGAACGCTGACTGTCTCAAAGTCAGGCCACAAATATTAATTGAGTCGTTCAGCAGCAAGGGCTCTTTACTCTTCACTCGAGTGACTGTATTTTTACAATGTGGAACGATAAGCTGCAGATAGCACACGTAACACAATAACAGCCGTTTCACCCACGGAGTACTGCTATATCTTTATGGCCTGCACAAAAGAATTGAAAATGAGAAAAGAAAAAAAAACAAAAACAAAAAAAAAACTCATTGCTTGCATCTTCTCTGGTCTTATTTTAATACCTCTCTCTCTTTCTCCCCTTGTTCGCCCCTCCACACATCATTAAGCATATTATTATAACATGAGTGTCAGCCTGCATCTCTCCCTGCTCCATTCTTGCTCTGCCAGGTAATCAATTTGTCGTCACTCTCTATAACCCCAGTAAAGTCATCAAGCAAAATGAGTTACAGCTGCAAAAAGCCTTCAAGAATAAAAGAAAGGGGAGAGGGGGAGAGCCGGGCGGAGAGAAATGACAACACGGGCCCGGAATATTCGCCGCTGATAGCACATCCCAGGTCTTGAAGATGAAATATTAATGCACAATTTGTTTATCTGCGGGCCCACATCTCTCCTGCGCCGAGCTGTTAATTTTCTATCGGCACAGACAACGGATCAGTCAGTCATGAACTCTTCACGGTCATTACCGGGAGACGTTTTGATTAAGTATTCCTAATGTAGTGGATAGGAAAGAATGAAAACACTCTGCCTGCCAACTTTTGATTGACCATTAAGCCACTGATGAATGTGC